>NC_081180.1:225519374-225819374 GCF_029867415.1 Vicia villosa | reverse complement strand
AATTTGTTAAAAAAAAAAACATCTGTCATGTGAAGATTCTAATTTTAATGTCTCATACTCTCATAAGAATTAGATATCACAAATTAAGTTAAAGTGATTAATTCTGAAAACTAACAAAATCATAAAATCTAAATATAAAAAGAAAAATCAAAATTCAAAAAATCAATCACTAAAAAGATTGATGACAATGACATAATTAGAGACTAAAATTTTCATGTTAATCATCTTCATTATCCAAACTTAGAAATTCGATTACTAAACTTTTTAGTGGTAGAATTAGGGACCAAATTTTTATCATGTTTATCATCTTTGTGCATCCAAAACCGAGATATTAAAGTTTCACACCTCAATGATAAACAAAAGCTACCACAAAGGACTCTTATTCATAGAGCCATAAATTGTGAAAGAAAGGTGTATGTAATGAATATGATAGTCACAGAAACAAAAGAATTGCAGGATCTCTCACATAACAAGTTACACAAATTGAAATAGTTGGAACCTGATCAAGAAAACTAATTCCAATGTGTTTCAAGCAGCATAGGAATCTATAACCAAAACAGCTAAGAGGCAAAGAAAGACCATCAAAAGCCGAGAATGTGTGCAAGGCCTTCAAAATGTGACTTGGAAATTAGTAGTAGAACTCTGCCAACTGCATTAGCAAATGAAACTTAACTTCAGCATAAATTTCATATAAGAAAAAAACAAATCTCTGATTATCAGATTTCAATACATAGAGTAAGAAAACACAGTTAGGAACGGCCAGAGAGCATTGTAAAACTATTTATAATCCAGCACAGGTAGTAAAAACAAAATTAATAATTGCATTATCTTATAGTAAATAATAGAAATCCAAGTAAGGAGTGCAGAACAATTACCGGTTTAAAATTCACGTTTGAGCTTGCTAAATCAATTTGAAGTCAACTTCAATACATCGGATGTCGGAAATTTTGGGCCAAATTTGAGAGTGTTTTTTGAGGCATCGTTCTTCCAACAGAGGACACCCAAAAATTTGAAGTTTCATTAGAGAAGCAGGCAGCCTGTCTCCCACCATATTCTCCAGCTTTGGGCAAAATTGAATTGATAACAGTTGGAGAGACGTCAGGTGGAGAAGCCCTCTGCAGTCCAACGTGTGCAATCGACTCATATCGCAAAGAGTTAGAGAGGTAAGGGAGGGAGGCAGCAATGCAAAACCCTTCTTAGGAAAGGACTCAACACCATCATGTAAATCTCCAACTGAAAGATGGGAAAGCATGTCAAAGAAAGATAGAGATGGGTTTCTCAATAATTTCTCGCAATTCCGAACTTCAATTGTTCTCAAGCTAGGTGGCATACCACCTTCGGGAAATGTTTCCATCTCTGGGCAATCATATATTTTCAACTCTTTTAACTTTGGAAGAAGATTATTTATGTGACAAGGCAATGACTTTAAATTAAGGCACCAGGAGACACGCAACGATGTCAAGTTGGGTGCAGACAATCCTTCTCTTGGGAATGATACAAATTTAGGGCAGTCTCTAATGTCAATATCAATGAGATTTGGAAGAATTTTCGAAGCTGAAAGGCATTCTATGTTTTCACAGTTATAGATTCCGAGAGAAATGAGGTCTGGAAAGATCTCCAATGGGAGGGTTGTGAGAGAATCACAACTCCTATCTATCCTCAAAGACTGAAGTGACTCGTGTTGGTGGTTTTGCTTTGGAAAATTCAGATTACTAGAATTTCTGATGGACAAACTCTTTAAGGAAAAGGGTAAACAATCTCCCGGAAATGATATCGCAGACAAACAGTCCCTGATATCTAAAATTTGAAGAGATGTTAGGCTGATGGCAATGGCATCAAAGACGAGCTTTGTCATTTCTCTTCCTTGAATTTTTAATTCTTCCAATGAAATGGGTAGTTCATGCAAGCCTATTTTATTGCTTTCAATTATGCATAACTTGCGGATGGCAGGAGCACTTGGGAGTGAAGAGTCAAGTTGGTTGCAACGTTTAATCTTAATTGTTTCCACGGCAAGAAGATGAGATGGCAAACTTCCATGTAACCTGGGACAATCAGCAATCACAAGAGACTTTAATACAGGAAATGAAACATCTGACTCATGAGAATGATGCCACACTTCCCAACATGGCATCTTACTAAACTCCAGACGTTCAAGGGAGGGAAAGAGGATTCCTGAAAAGGAATCACCATATTCAAATCCAATAGTCTCCAACATACTCATTGCACGGATTTCCAAGCCCTTGAGAGAGCGTAATTGTCCAAGTGGTGGAAGGATGCAACAATGTTGACAATTAGACAGAGTTAGCTGAGTAATATTGTGGTAGGAAGGATCTCCAACCCAATCTGGAAATCTTGTGCCTCTGTATCCAGATATAAATAGTGTTTTCAAGTTCTTGGCAGGCTGTAACTTTCCAAGTATATCCATCTCACTTTGTGAATTTGTAAAATGGTCCTTTGCATCTTCAGACCAATCAAACGATAATCCCTCAAGGTACTTCTTATCCATGATATGTGCCTTTGATGCTTCCAAGCTATTGGTAACATTCTCCAATTTACGAATAAAAAGTGATCCATGAAGATTTGAAAGAGTTCCCAGTTCCTTGATCCCATTCTTTTCATGATTGCCCACAACAAAGCAACTCAGATGTTGCAAATGATTTAATTTGCTCATTTCTCTAGGCATCTCTTCTAACTGGTTAGTTCCACTGATATCAAGATGGCGCAAATTTACAAGATTTTGCATGTCATTTGGAAGCATGGTTAGTTGTGGGCAACTGTGCAACTTCAACGTTTGTAGATTATACAAATTACACAATGACTCCGGCAATGTTTGTATAGCTGTGTAAGAGAGGTCCAAATAACGCAAATGGATTAGTTCATCTATTGAATCAGGCAACGAGTCAACATTAAAAGAATATCGAAGTGACAAAACTCTTAAACACTTTAAACTCTCAAAAATTATGCATGCTGCCTTTTCATGGTTGACTTGAGGAAAGCTATAACCGGTTATCAAAAACGTCCTAAGGTTTTTTGCTTTGCTGAAAACATCATAGTTTTCCAAGACAGGATCACTGAACTCAAAAAATGACAAATGACGAGTCTTGGTACTGATCTTTGATTCTTTCCCAAATTCTTCTGTTCTGAAATAGAATTCTCCACCAAGCAATGTTGCTAAATCATGCACCAGATCATGCATCACAAAACCCTGGTATTGGTTTCCACTTCCCGAACGTTGAAAGAACGACCTTGAAGCTAAATCATTAAAATACTCATTACCAACTTCTTCTAAAGTCTTCCCATTTTTTAGAGACGGTAAAAGATCTTCAGCCATCCACAACAAGATCAACTCGTCTTTATTGAACTTGTAATCCTTAGGATACAGTGAACAATAAACGAAACAACGTTTCAAATAGGGAGGGAGATAATGATAACTAATTCTTAGTGCTGGAATGATCTTACTCTCGACTTCCCAAATGTTACTCTTTAGTATATTATTCCAATCACTAATGTCACGTTTTCGTCGCAACAAGCCCCCAAGTGATTGTGCTGCTAAAGGCAATCCTTTACATTTTCTAACAATCTCTCTGCCAGTCTTTTGGAGTTCCATATACTCATTGGATTCTTCTTGAGGAAGACATGCATGATTTGCAAACACGGACCAACAATCTTCATCGGACAATTGCTGAAGAGGGTAAGCATGAGAAGTTTGGACCATAGAAGCAACTTTATCAATACGGGTAGTTACAAGAATTTTACTTCCCTTAGTTCCATATTGAAGAGGCCTTAAAAGAGAGTTCCAACTGTCATAATCGTCAGTCCATACATCATCCAAAACAATCAAGAACGTTTTTCCAGACAGTCTTTCCTTCAAATCAAGATGAAGTAACTCTTTATTATTTATATTACAAGAACTCCCTGTAACTGCCTCTAAGATGTCCTTGGTTACCTTGAGTTCATCGAAATCATCGGAAACACAAACCCACGCTGGAACATCAAATTGGTGCTTTATAGTATTAAACACAGATTGGGCTAAGGTAGTTTTTCCCACCCCACCCATGCCAACTATGGGAATCACAGAAATGTTATCATCAACATCATTATCAGCATCTAAGAGTAATTTGAGTATGGCCTCTTTGTCTTGATCCCTACCAAATATGTTAGATGGGTGATCTAGAGAGGTTGATGTAGATCTCCAGGATGAGTGATGAGTTGCAATATGTTGAAGGCCAAGAATATCTTTGAAATTGAGAATGTGTTCAAGCTTAGCAACTATATCTTCCAGCTTACAAACCATATCCCTTTCCTCAGAGTTGAAAAGGCGAGAGAAATAGTTAGCAGTACTGACCTCTTTGTTCTTCTGAGTAGTTGCAGCTTTAGTAAAAATCCGATCGAGGAGGTCATCAGCGACATAGAGAGCATCTTTGAGATCATCAAGCCAGTTGTTAACAGCAGAGTCATGAATCTGCTTTTGTTCAGCATCGTTAAGCACGGCTTCAACAGCATAAAGAGTGTTCTTCAACCTTAGGACTAAACTGATGTCAAGTTTCTTCCCACGGATCAAGTCAACAACATGAGGAGAGGCAAGCCTGTCAAGGACAACTTCAATGAAGCCAGAGAGACATGCTTCACCAAAAACAGCGAGCGCCATGATCTGGATCAAGGAGATACTTAAGTGAGAAAATCAGAAATTGGTTTTAGGTGGAGTGTTCTAAGCTCAACAGTTTCGGTTCCTTACTATATAGATCTCGTCAATCAGTAAGGATAAGACCATCTGCATGTTCTGTGGTTCCAGTTTTTTTGGATGTAATATTCACAATTCATTATTATTTTAAAGGGAAATTACTAGTATTATTGAAGTCTATGTCTTGTATTTGAATAAAATGATTATTGAAGTCTATGTCTTGTATTCACAATTCATCTCATTTTTGAAAAAAAAATTCTTGGGAGATGCATTTGCTAAACTTCTATAAAATTTATCATATCTGAAAACATCACTGAGTGCATGTTGAGTTAGTGCATGTTGAGTTATTTAAACAATCTTATTTCGGATATGTAGTATTTCTCAAAACTTACTTGCATGCATTTTGAGTAGAAACGTTATCTAAATTTATATTTTTTTAAAAATTCAAAGTCATTTTAATCCGACTAACAATGTAATAATTTGATTCAAACATTAATAAACAGATATATCAGAACAACGTAATACATTAATTTAAAAAAATTATAATATTACGAACATTGTTATCAAAGTATGAAAAATAATATTAAAACATCCTAAAATACAAAAACAAAAATTCAAATCCACAAATTTTAGATGCTTATTTTTTAAATTCAAATTCTAAAATAATCATCACATACAACACAACGGTAGAAAGTTCATATTAAAATAAATTTAATTTTAAGGAAAGAAAGATGTTCCAAATGAGTTTTGAAGAAAGTATATTTTAAATTTATTTTTTAAAAATATTATCAAAACAACTTTTGTCTAATTAAAAAAACAAGCATTTAATGCGCCAATTTTTTAAAGACTGTCGATTCGCCGATTTTTATTGATTTTGGCTAATTCTTTTTTATTCTCATCGGTTCAATAACTTACCCGATCCAACAATTAGATCAAATTGATAATCCCTCTGATTCTCAATTTGACCGATTCGGTTCAATTTTTAAAACACTGTACTAAATAATCAAAAGGACACATCATGCCATGATTTTTATGAAAATAAATTTAAGGCCGTATTGGATGAGCCACCTATACATTGATTATTGAATAAATTAAAAAATTAATTATCTCTTATAAATAGGATGTTATGTTTCAAATAACAGTAAAAGATAAACAAAATAATTTGGGCTAAAATTGTACTATATTCTCAAATAAGTATACAGTAAAAGATAAACAAAATAATTTTTATCTTCTGGAAATTTAGAATTAGCAAATTAAATGGAAAGGAAGATACAAGAAAATCTAACAACCATGGAAAGCTGCTAAATTCACAGAGAGAAAAGACTAGGTTTTCATGCACTAAATTCCACACACTTTCATTCCCAATCCTGCCTCTATTTAACAGTCTGTGATGTATTTTCTGTTAGGAATTCTCTCTCTTGTGCCACGTCTTGGTTCTTGATAATTTGGATCGTGTGACACGTGTTCTTTTCCCTCATGTGCATTAGTGATAGGAATATTCCTCTGGCCTTCTATCATAACATTACCCCCTCCATTAAAATTAACCTTGTCCTCAAGGTTAAAGTTGGAAAAATTTCCTTGCAGCTCTTCTTGATTTTCCCACGTTGCTTCAGTGTGAGGTAAGCCTGCCCATTTAACCAAGACTTGGGACAGTTTGCGCCCTTTTTGCAGCAACACTCTGGTGTCCATGATCTCCTCCGGAACCAACAAGGGTCCAGTCTCCGAAGTCAGCAGTGGAAGTGGAAAATATTGAGTGTGATGTTCTCCTTTGCATAGTTTCAAGTTAACCACATGGAATACAGGATGTATTTTGGCTGAGGGTGGCAGCAACACCTTATAAGCAACAGTACCTATTTTCTCAATGATAGCAAACGGCCCAAAATAACGCATACCAAGCTTCTGATTACGATGTAAAGTGACAGAGTGTTGCCTATATGGTTGTAACTTGATCAATACCATATCTCCCAATTAATACTCCACAAACTTGCGTTTGGCGTCGGCATACTTCTTCATGACTTGTTGAGCACGGTGTAAATTTGCTTTGAGGAGTTGAAGGGTGACCCTTTCAACAAGCAATGTTTGTAATGGTATAGGTGCGGATTCTGCAGTATCATACTTGACGAAGTTATGAGGGTCTCTGCCATAAACCGCTTTGAATGGTGTCATGCTGATGATGCACTAAAACGAAGAATTATACCAAAATTCGGCCCAGTCAAGCAACTTGGACCATTTCTGAGGTTTCTGCCCTGTGAAACACCGCAAATACAGCTCCAGACATTTGTTAATTGCCTCTGTCTGACCATCGGACTGAGGATGGTAGGATGTGCTCATAGCCAAGGTTGTACCACTCAATTTGAATAGATGCAGCCAAAATGCGCTTGTAAATACTTTATCTCTGTCCGATACTAAGCTACGAGGAAACCCATGTAATTTCACCACATTATGTAGGAAGGATTCAGCGACTTTGAGACTAGTAAAGTCAGCTTTGAGAGGAGAGAAATGACTGTATTTGGATAACCTATCCACGACAACCATAATGACAGTAAACCCATTCGAATGGGGGAGACCAATGATAAAGTCCATGGATAAATCCTCCCACACTTGAACCGGTATGGGTAGTGGCTGGAGTAGTCCGGCAGGAGCGGCAGTAGACGACTTTGCTTGTTAACAGACCAAACATTGTGAGACAAACCGTCGAATATCTTTAGTAATAGAAGGCCAAGTGAATTGAGAAGTGATTCTAGCTTTGGTACGTGCTATATCGGCATGTCCTCCCAACATAGACGAGTGGAATTCCTCTAAGATAGCTTGAATCAAGTGTGGTCTAGGGGGAACCATGACATGATTTTTCCAAAATAAGATGCCTTGCTGCACATGGAAGAAAGGCTCTGTACAGGTGCCCTGCATACATTGTTGTTTGATGGTTGAGAAGTGAAGGTCTTCATTCACAGCCACTGTAATTAATGGTAGCAGGGGGTTGATTGGTCCGGACAAGGCAAAAAATGATCGAGATAACGCGTCAGCTGCAATGTTATCCTTGCCGGGTTTATACTCAATGGAAAAATCGAAACCTAAGAATTTGTGCAGCCACTTATGTTGCTCCGGAGTTTGGATGGTCTTATCAGTTAAGGTTTTCAAACTTTTTTGATTAGTGCGAATGATGAAGTGATTACCCAACAAATAATGACGAAACTTCGCCATTGCTTCCGTAACATCATAGAGTTCTCTAACATAAGCTGATTTCTTCTGCATCAAAGGATTAAGCTTCTTGGAGAAATAAGCTATAGGGTGTTTGTTCTGACTGAGGACTGCACCAATACCGGTACCCGAGGCATCTGTTTCAAGAATGAAAGGTTTGGTGAAGTCTGGTAGTGCTAACACGGGCGCAACCGTAATGGCATGTTTCAAGGCTTGAAATGCATCTGTGGCATGAAAAGTCCATTGGAAGGCATCTTTCTTTAAGAGTTCAGTCAATGGGGCAGCAATGGTGGCATAATGGCGGACAAACCTTCTGTAATAACCGGACAGACCCAAAAAACCACGCAATTGTTTCAGGTTTGTGGGAGGGAGCCAATCAAGGACTGCTTGAACCTTAGATTTGTCCATATGAACACCCTTGTTAGAGATGGTGTGGCCTAAATAGTCAACCTCGATGAAGCCAAAGCAACATTTTGACATTTTAGCAAAGAGGGAATGGGATCTCATGAGTTGCAGCACTTCCTCCAAGTGACTCAAGTGTGCAGACCATGAAGGGCTGTTGTAGCGGGGAAAATCTGATATCGAAGCCATGGGATTGACTCGAATCAATATTTCATTTGAAATCGCCACCGCGCTTTATTTTTTCAAAGGAAAAGGGAAAAGAACGAAAAACCTAAAGTTTTGTTTAAAACAAGAAAGAGAACTCAGGTTCGGGTGTTGATTATACAAGGGGAAGGTTTTAAGCACCCCTCATATCTGTGGTACTCCACAGGAACCTTTTTGAAAATCTGTGTCGTGTGTGCTAAAAAAAAGGGTTTGTTTTATTTTTAAAATAAGCTCGGCAAGACATTAAGCCTTGTGCCTACATACCTCCTCGGTGCAATGGAGAAGTCAGAGCTAATGTAGTTCCGCTTAAGGGGAAAACATTTTTAAAACGAATAAACACTTTATCGTCGTTGGAGAGAAATACTCAGCCATTGATCTTGAGCATGAGAACAAACGAGTTCTTTGCTTCGCAAATGAAAGAAGGGCTCCAACTCGGATAAAATCGACGAGTATGCCACTAGCTCTCTCACGCGGAAAAGATCTCATTATATCAATCAATTTCAAAATCGTGGGGTATAACCACTCGTTCCGACAATTAACAGTGTCTAAACTTTTGAAGAAAAAGCCACTAAGGGCAAAAGATATTTTTTTAAAAGAGGTTTTAAAAAGGTTTGCAAACATAGGAAGTTTTTTTTGAAAAAGGGAGAAAATTTTGAAAATTTAAGAATGGGAGGAGATGAAGAGGCTAACCTAGTGCGTAAAATAAAACCTAAGGAAAGAAACGGTCTAACCGAAATAAGAAGCCAACACTTGACATTATGAGTCAAGGTAAATTTTCCATCCTTTGGAATATCAATACTAAACCAACATTATCACTTGAGGATCCAGATGAACTTATTATCTTAGCACCACTTTGCATTAAGCACATTAAAATTCTGACGAAAATCGGGCAGAGTAACGGCTGTTTTCGGGTAAAATCCTTATATCAATGCCTTGGAATTAACCATCAAGGGCTTTCAAGGAAATACCTGCACACACAAACAGACAACAATCCAATGCCAGGCAGACAGAATAACAGCATAGTAACAACAGAATAAGGGTCCAGAGGTACTAAGTCCATAAGTCCGAATCTCCAAAATGCTAGGGATAGTAACCAATAGTCCAAAAGAGAGCCTTAAGATTTTTTTTTAGATTTTTGTTGATTATTAGTGTTTTAGCATAAAAGTAAAGTATGGTCCAAGTGGACAAAAGAAAATGGCGGAAACATAAACATCCAAATGGACAAAGGAAAAATAGCGGAATGTAAATATGATGAAATGATAAAGCATAAAGCAAAATATAAAGAGCAATATAATAAATTGCGGAAAGTAAAGTCAATTGTTAGATGTTAAAGATAACCATCTTGAAACTTGTCAAGTATGTTATCAAAGTTAGTAATGAAGATCGATGGTGAGTGAAGGATGTTCTCGGATTTAAATTCAATGGAACTTTATCAGAAGCTTGATAAAATCATAGCGACTACACGATAAATTTCCATAAGTCTTAAATCAACCGCATACAATTCTCTTCCATATTTGATCTTTTTTATTCGGGACACGAAATATTGCGCTATGTTAAGCAGATCGCCAAGTGATTTATGTAGAAATCACCCTACAACGAGGCCGGTCAAAACTTTATGTGCTAATGCATGCGAGAGGAATGATATGTAGATCATTCTCCGAAAGCAATACCGCACGAAAAGAAAATGGTGAGTGATCTAGTCTTTACTAAGAATCCATAAGAATTCTCAAAGTATTAAGACTTTCATCGATCAAAATAAAGAGAAACAAAAGATGGAACCACATTAAAAGCTCATTTCATCCATAATTTCAATCACATAATTTTGCGGATTTGGATTCTCATCCTATCGACGCCCTAAGTCCATTGAAATTAGAGAGAAATTAGGCCTTTAGTTTGTGATTCAAAGAAAATATCAAAAGAATGGAGTAGAAGAAGAGTTAGAACCAAAAACAAGTCAAAAATAGCAAAAACAAGCATTCTGCCTCACTGGAAATCGATTTACCTCTGTAGGAAATCGATTTCCTGCCTGCAGAATTCAGATCTGGCGCAAAAAACAGAGTGGAAATCGATTTCCCTCTGTAGGAAATCGATTTCCTGCGCACAGTTTTCAAAAAAACAGCATTATGAACTTTGAAACTTGATTTAGGCAAACATACAAACACCTTATGATCACATATCCATTGGAGCACGAATTTTCCATCAAATCACCATCAAATAGGACCAATATAGCATCAAAGATGCATTGAACACAAGTAACAAAGAATCACATTATGGTAGATGGAAAAGGATGATGAAAATTACCAATTCTTGAACAAAACTTAGATCCACTTCAACAATCACCAACACAAATCTTGATCTCTCAACAATTGAAGAAAAAAACAGTGAAATGGATGGTGGTTTAGCTCAAAGTTTGTGAGGTTCAAGGTGTGACTCACAAACTTTATGAAAGAATAAAGAGCTTTGGTGAATTTGGTAGGGATGAGGAGAGAAATTGCAAGAGGTTTTTTGGCTCTCAAAGCTTGAGAAATGAGAGAGTAGAGGTCTCTATTTATAGAATTGGAGCAAGAGTAGTGGCAAATTGGTCTTTTTGTGTTTGGTAATTAATTTGTGGTTAATTGGTAATTAAAGTGGGATTTAAATGGTAAAATGATGTTTAAGTGGGTTTAATGAAGGAGTTAATTTTGATGAGGTGGAAAATTGGTAAAATGATCAAATAAAAGGTGCCAAAATGATGTCAAGCTTCCCTCCTTATATTTTTTTTTGAATTTTGCGCACAGGAAATCGATTTCCCACAGGGGTAAATCGATTTCCACCTTCAAATTTTCAAAAATTTGTTTTCTTGCACTGTTTTGATTTTTGCCCGATCTTTCACCTGTAAAATATAAACAAAAGAGACAAAACACATATTTTTGGATTTTTGTTAGTATTAAACAAATAAAAAGCTAAAAGTGCTTGATGATTCCCCTCAGAGATAATCACAGTATCAAAGATAAAGCCTCACAATGGTGCTCTTAATTGATGATTGAATGCAATTGATGTATGATCTTAGGGTCAAAAATTGGGGTATGACAGATGCCCCTATTTAAGTTTCTTTGATCCGGAAATACGATGATTGAAAATCTTCGTTTTGAGGAGATTGAAGAGACTTAAATATATAAAACACGCAATTTTTGAACCTAAGATGCAATGCAATTTTTAATGAATGCATATGATGATGAAACAACACTGGGGAGAAACAGAAATCCACTGGGGAAAGCACATGTCTTGTGGGAAGAACTCCAATGGGGAAACAAGACTTTGTTGGAGAAACGAAACTTTGCTGGGAAAAGAAACTTCACTGGGGAAACATTTCGCACCAGAGAGGTTAAAGCATCACCTTTCACTAGGGTGAGAAAAGGGGGCATCCTCTTTTACTGGGGATGAGAAAATATGCATCCTCTTTCACTGGGGAATCATAAGATATGCATCCTCTTTCACTGGGGATGAGAAATATGCATCCTCTTTCACTGGGGATGAGAAAGTATATCACCTTTCACTAGAGAATCAGAATACCCATCTTTCATTAACAGAGAACACACCATCGTTCCACTGATGATAAAAATGCATCGACGTACCACTGACGATGAAGATATAATAACATACACCAACGTTCCACTGAAGGTGAACTACCAACGTTCCACTGGAGGTAGAAAAGAGATACATCGCCGTGCCATTGACGATAAAATATACCATCGTTCCACTGATGATATGAGAAAATATACATCGACGTACCACTGACGATGAAGATAAAATAACATACACCAACGTTCCACTGAAGGTGAACTACCAACGTTCCACTGGAGGTAGACAAGAGAAATATATCGACGTACCACTGACGATGAATAAGATAACAAGACACACCATCGTTCCACTGAAGGTGAGCTACCAACGTTCCACTGGAGGTAGAAAAGAGAAATACATCAACGTACCACTGACGATGAAACAAGATAACAAGATACACCATCGTTCCACTGAAGGTGAGCTACCAACGTTCCACTGGAGGTAGACAAAAGAAATATCGCCGTGCCATTGACGATAACACATACCAACGTTCCACTGAAGGTATGAAGAGATGCCCCTTTGTACCAATGACGGTGAAGAGCAATCAATAATACTTTTTCAATGATTTGAGGATGCAAACACCAATGCATAATCTCAACATTCATCATCCAGCGACCAAAGTTCAATCCATGACCAGATGGAAAGAAGCTGCCAAAAAGACTGGACCAAGTGAGGGAGAAACGCACTGGTCTTCTGTTCGTAGACATCTGAACTGAAACATATTATCCGCCTAGAAACAAATTTAGTGGGGATTTTCAAGGAAAGTGAGCTTTTTCTGCTTAAGATACTCTAAATGAAAGAGAAATCTGTTTGACAGTAAACCTCATGATAGCAAATGTGAATGCATGACTATTTTTTGATGCATGTTAATGATGCATATGCTGCCAAAACTTAGCACAAGAAATGAACTCAAGAGATGGAGTACGAAAATAGCATAATCAAGCGTGTCTCAAGTTGAACACCAGAGCAAAAACTGCTATAACAATCTTTTGATGGCATCAGAATAAATGCTACCCAACACTGAGGGAACATTGGAGCTGAGAAAACAAAATAACTGAGTTCTACATCATATTCGAACCAGGCCAAAAGTTCATTAAGTGGGATATATCCTTCCCCTTTTGTATATGAATACATCAACATATCCGTTCCTTGTAATGCACTCATGAATCAAAACAAAACTTCTTTTATATTTTTCAAAAAAAGATTTTGTTGAAATCAATTTTCTCTCTGTTTTAAAAAGTATTATCGACAATAAATGCCATTTTGAGGGATATGAAAGAAATAAGATTGCCAATAAAAGGTAAAGGCTCAAACTTTTTTAATAGAATGGTAGCCTGCAAAAGGCAAGACCCCATGGATTATTACAAAGTTTGGAAAGTGGTAATTTTGTGGAAAAGGTACATTGAAATGTAATGACCCTATCCTCTCTCTCAACTTGGAATTCCTGAGCAAAGGCTTCCGTTGAAATGTGTTGAACTTCACATGATAAACAGATGACTGCCGATGATCAAGCCTTGTCTGATGTAGTTACTTGCCATGAATCCCTAACTTTTGCCTGGACCGCCCTTTCGGGTTTTCAGTCCACCGGGTATTTTATTCTATTTATGTCTCTAATTTTTGCCTGGACCGCCCTTTCGGGTTTTCAATCCACCGAGACGCTCCTTTTTTGCCTAAGCCGCCCTTTCGGGTTTTCAACTTAGCGAGCTGTTCTTTTATTATTTTAGGCGAAGTATTTCTTGACTACATCAGCGTTCACGGGACGTGGGAGCTCTTCTCCATCCATAGTTGCAAGAATTAATGCACCGCCAGAGAAGGCTTTCTTAACAACATATGGTCCTTCAAAATTAGGAGTCCACTTGCCCCTTGAATCGGAGGTGAAAGACAAGATCCTTTTGAGCACGAGGTCGCCTTCTCTGAATACACGAGGTCGAACCTTCTTATCAAATGCTTTCTTCATTCTTTTCTGGTACAACTGACCATGGCATAAAGCCGTCATTCTCTTTTCTTCTATCAAATTCAATTGATCAAACCTGCTCTGACACCACTCAGCCTCAGATAACTTGGTTTCCATTAAAACTCTCAGTGATGGAATCTCAACCTCAATGGGGAGCACTGCTTCCATACCGTAAACCAAAGAAAAGGGAGTTGCCCCGGTTGAAGTACGAACAGATGTACGGTACCCATGCAAAGCAAATGGGAGCATCTCATGCCAGTCCTTGTACGTAACAACCATCTTTTGCACAATCTTCTTAATATTCTTATTTGCTGCTTCAACAGCTCCATTCATCTTTGGCCTATAAGGCGAAGAGTTGTGGTGTTTAATCTTGAAACTTTCACACAATTCTCTCATCATGCTGTTATTCAGATTCGAGCCATTATCAGTAATGATCTTGCTCGGTACACCATATCTGCAGATGATATTATTCTTGATAAATCTGACCACAACTTGCTTTGTTACATTAGCATATGAAGCAGCTTCTACCCACTTGGTAAAGTAATCGATTGCTACCAGGATGAATCGATGTCCGTTCGAAGCCTTGGGTTCAATCATGCCAATCATATCGATACCCCACATGGAGAAAGGCCATGGAGAGGAGATGACATTGAGAAGTGTCGGGGGCACATGAATCTTGTCAGCATACACCTGACACTTGTGACACCTCTTTACAAACTTGTAGCAATCAGATTCCATTGTCAGCCAATAGTAACCTGCTCTAAGCATCTTTTTAGCCATCGAATGTCCATTGGCATGAGTACCAAAAGAACCTTCATGGATTTCATGCATCAACATGTCTGCTTCGTGTCTATCCACGCATCTGAGCAAAACCATGTCATAATTTCTCTTATACAAAACATCAGCATTGATGAAGAAACTACCAGCCAATCTCCTCAAAGTTTTCTTATCCTTATTTAATGCCCCAAGTGGGTACTCTTGAGTCTGAAGGAAGTGTTTAATATCGAAATACCAAGGCTTTTCATCTGTTGATTCCTCAACTGCAAATACATGAGCAGGTCTATCAAGACGTCTGATTGTAATCTGAGGTTCCTCATTATGGAAGTTCACTTTGTACATGGAGGACAATGTGGCTAAAGCATCAGCCATCTGATTCTCATCTCGAGGGATGTGGTGGAATTCAACTTTGTTAAAGAACGTCAACAGCCTTCTGGCGTAATCTTTGTAAGGGATCAAGCCAGGATGACGAGTTTCCCATTCTCCTTTAATATGATTAATCACAAGCGCAGAATCTCCATAAACATCAAGAATCTTAATTCTCAGATTAATGGCCTCTTCAAGCCCCATGATGCAAGCTTCATACTCAGCAATATTATTTGTGCAATCAAAACATATCCTTGCAGTGAAAGGTACATGTGACCCATGTGGAGTGACAATAATGGCGCCAATTCCATGGCCATGAATGTTAGAAGCTCCATCAAAAATTAAACCCCACTTGGATTCAGGATCTGGCCCTTCTTCTGGCAATGGTTCATCCCAATCTTGAGATTTCAAATACATTATATCTTCATCTGGGAAGTCAATTCTGATAGATTGATGATCATCAATTGGTTGGTGAGCGAGGTACTCTGCCAACACACTTCCTTTCACAGCTTTCTGAGCTCGATATTTAATATCATATTCTGATAACAACATTTGCCAGCGTGCAATCCTTCCAGTTAATGCAGGTTTCTCAAATACATACTTAATTGGATCCATTTTGGAAATTAAATGAGTGGTGTGGTTCAACATATACTGTCTTAGTCGGCGAGCAGCCCACACCAAAGCACAACAAGTTTTCTCAAGCAGCGAGTATCTTGTTTCGCACTCGGTAAACTTTTTGCTAAGGTAGTATATTGCATACTCTTTTCGACCAGACTCGTCATGCTGACCCAACACACATCCCATTGAATTTTCAAGCACTGTGAGGTACATAATCAAAGGCCTTCCCTCAGCTGGAGGGAGCAGAATGGGAGGTTCAAGCAGATATTCTTTGATGTTGTGAAAAGCTTTCTGACAATCTTCATTCCACACACATCCCTGATTTTTCTTTAACAACTTGAAGATCGGCTCACAGGTTGCAGTCATATTGGAAATGAACCTGGAGATATAATTCAAACGTCCGAGGAAACCTCTCACTTGTTTCTCAGTCTTTGGTGCTGACATTTCCTGAATTGCTTTGACTTTATCAGGATCTACTTCAATTCCTCTCTAACTAACAATGAAACCCAATAATTTTCCGGAACGGACACCAAAAGTGCATTTGTTTGGATTTAAGCGGAGACGATACTTTCTCAACCGCTGAAACAACTTTAACAGATCCTCCATGTGCCCTTCCTCTGACTGGGATTTGGCAACCATGTCATCCACATAAACCTCAATTTCTTTGTGCATCATATCATGGAAAAGAGTGGTCATGGCCCTTTGATATGTCGCGCCAGCATTCTTCAACCCAAAAGGCATCACTTTGTAACAGAATGTCCCCCATGGCGTAATAAAGGTTGTCTTTTCCATGTCTTGAGGTGCCATCTTAATCTGATTGTATCCTGAAAAACCATCCATGAAGGAGAAAACCTCAAACTTTGCCGTGCTATCTACCAACATATCAATGTGAGGTAGAGGAAAATCATCTTTCGGACTGGCTTTATTCAAATCTCTATAATCAACACACATACGAACTTTTCCGTCTTTCTTCGGAACAGGCACTATATTGGCAATCCATTGAGGATATACAGAAGTGACAAGGAAACCTGCGTCTATCTGCTTCAAGACCTCATTCTTAATCTTTTCCGCCATATCAGGATGACTTCTCCTCAACTTTTGCTTGACAGGAGGACATTCTGGTTTCAACGGCAAACGATGCTCCACAATATCTGTGTCCAGCCCAGGCATATCTTGGTAGGACCACACAAAAATGTCAACATACTCTTTAAGAAGCTCTACCATCCTCTTCTTAACATCTTGACCAAGCAGTGCCCCAATCTTGACTTCTTTCTTATCTTCTTCAGAACCCAAGTTGATGACTTCTAATGGCTCTTTATATGGCTGAATGGTGTCTTCCTCGTGCTCAAGCAGTCGGGAAATCTCATCAGGAATACATTCATCACTCTCTTCTTCCGCCTCATACACAGGACACTCGAAGTTAGGAAAGGGTGCAGGGTCATTACTTTCAACAGTTTTACTGATTAATCTGCACAAGTGATTATTATTTCAGAAAAAGGAAAGATATATGCAAACATGTAATCGTGCAGATTATGGCAAATGAAAACAATTTTTAAGGTTTTTTGTGTTACCACTTTCCATAAAAAGCAAAAAGATAAAAAGCATGTATATGCAGAAACAAAATGACTTTTATTGATGATTTTAATGTTTAAAACAAACAGAAAAAAGAGCCCAACAACTTCACTTTCATCTTGGGCAGAATGAAAGGATTTTTGAAAAACATAAAAGCAAATTACTTTGAAGCATGAGTACACTCAGGAATGTCAATGGTGATCCAGTTCTTAATCATCTTTCCACGGGTCACAAAGTTTGGCACTTCTGGCTCTGGCTCATCTTCAATAATAGCGTTCACTTCTGAAAGAGTCGGATGTAGAAACCCAGCACTATGGAACATCTCCTGATAAGGACGAAAAGCAGATTCCGGCTTCATCACAGACTTGTCTGAGGCAGAAAATCCCAGACCAGCTCTATTCTTGTTCTCTTGCAGACTCACCACTTGTCCCCATACTCCTGATTGTCCATTCTGAACTACCAGTTGAGCATCTTTGAAGGAGGCAATGGAAGCTTCATCCTTTTTGAATTCATCATTAACAGACAGGGCTTGGAATGCAGTTCCAATGACTACTTCATCAGCCTCTATGGTACGGAATGAAGAGAGATGACTAATCAGTAAAGCTTGTTCTCCATTCACAACAACCATCTTTCCATCTTTCACAAATTTCAACTTTTGGTGGAGAGTCGAAGTAACTGCCCCAGCCTCGTGGATCCATGGGCGTCCCAATAAGCAACTGTATGCAGGGAAGATGTCCATCACTTGAAAAGTAATCTTGAAGACAAATGGTCCAATACCAATAGGCAAATCAACCTCTCCAACCACTGATTTCTTCGATCCATCAAAAGCCTTGACAATCACATTACTAAATCTCATTGGTGTGCCACCATAAGACAGCTTAGCAAGAGTGGATTTTGGCATGACATTCAGAGATGATCCAGTATCAATCAACACATTGGACATCGAGTTCTCTTTGCAACTAACAGAGATGTGCAAAGCCAAATTATGATTTCTCCCTTCCTCAGGCAAATCTTCATCACTGAAGCTCAAATTGTTGCATGCAGTGATATTACTCACAACCCCATTAAACTGATCCAGCGTCACATCATGATCCACAAAGGCTTGATCAAGTATTTTCATCAAAGAATCTCTATGAGCAGGAGAACTCGTCAGCAGCTCCATTATAGAGATCTTGTACGGAGTGCGATGCAACTGATCCACAATCTTATAATCACTCATCTTGATAAGCTTCAAAATCTCATCCATCTCCTTTCCTGAAGATGATCCAGCATTCACTTTTGTCACATCATTATTGTTCACAGGCACTTGAGTAGGATTCCTCTGGACATCCACAACTGTTTGGGGCTGGGTAAAAACTCGTCCACTTCTAGTTACTCTACTAACATCTGCTATATTCTCAACAGAAGACAGAGGCTTAATCTCAACTTCTTTTCCAGCTTCCAACATGGTGGCATTGTATCTGTAGGGTACAGCTTTATCAGAACTATAAGGTACAGATCCAGGCAAACATATCACAAGAGGTTCTACAGCAGCTTTGCCATAATAACCAATCTCTACACATTCCGGGATTTCAAAACATGGTTCAATCACATTGACATCATCTTCATCTCTATCCCTCAGAATCTCAATGAGTCTTTGATCTATCATCTCTTGTAAATCTCTTCTCACAATATAACACCCTCGAGGATTAACTGAACAAATCCTACAAGCAGCATGATTATGCTCGTAATGATTGTATTCACACAGAGTGGCATGCATCTCCACCAATGATCCTCTGATGTGTTCCACACGATAAATCTTATACTTCCCAGGGCATCCATACACCATATTCACAGCAGACGCTTCATGAGTCGGCAATGGATTTTTCTGCACATTTGGGCCAATATCACGGAAGGAAAGCATACCAGAACGAACCAATCTCTGAACTTCATTCTTCAAAGGCCAACAATTCTCTAAGTCATGCCCAGGAGCGTTCTGATGAAAAGCACAAGTGGCATCAGCTTTGTACCACCAAGGGAGTTTCTCTGGAACAGGAGGTGGTGACCTTGGTTGAACCAACTTCTTATGAATTAGAGCAGGATACAGTTCAGTGTACGTCATGGGAATAGGATCAACATTAACTCGAGGATACGGATTCCGCCTTGCTGGTTGTTGATTAACAGGAGTTACAGGCACTGAATTCACAACAGGAGTTACTGACGCAACTTGTTGAGATTGATTTCTGAATCGACTATTCCTCCCATGAGAAACAGCATTGGCATCTGATTCTTTCTTCTTCTAGAATGAAGAACCAAACTTCTTCGCACCACCAGACGAATTTTCATTCCGAACCAGACGGCCTTCTCGCACAGCTTCTTCCAACCTGACACCCATACCCACCATTTCGGTGAAGTCTACAGGAGCACTCGCAATCATTTTCTCATAGTAAAACGGACCAAGAGTCTTCAGAAAAATCTTAGTCATCTCTTTTTCTTCCATCGGAGGAATCACTTGGGCGGCAACCTCACGCCATCTCTGAGCATATTCCTTGAAGGATTCCTTCTCTTTCTGCATCATAGCTCGCAATTGATCTCTATCGGGAGCCATGTCCACATTATACTTGTACTGCTTCACAAACGCCTCGGCTAAGTCATTGAAAGTGCGAATATGAGTGCTATCAAGGCCCATATACCACTTTGAAGCAGCTCCAGTCAAACTGTCTTGGAAATAATGGATCAACAGACGTTGGTCATCAGTGTGAGTGGACATCTTCCTTACATACATCACCAGATGTGCCTGAGGGCAGGAATTTCCTTTATACTTCTCAAATTCAGGTAATTTGAACTTAGCAGGTACTTTCACATTGGGAACAAGGCAAAGATCATGCACATTCTTTCCAAACAGTTCTTTCCCACGGAGAGCTTTCATCTCTTTCTGCAATTCTTCAAACTGATCTTGGAAACCATCCATTCTGTCTTGAATTTCACTTGGAGCAGCATCATAAATGGGCTCTGGGACAAAAGGACCAGTATGAACAATAGGAGATGTGTTGACCATAACAGGAGTCAACGGACGAGTCATCTCAGGAACAGACAGATAACCTTCAGGCATACCCCGGGGATATCCATTAGGCATACGTTGCTGAGTAGCACCAACAGGAACAGCAAGAATGGTTGTAGCAGCAATTTCAGAAATCACAGTGGTCTGACCCTGAGCTTGGGCATTGGGAGGAGGAATCTGATTCTGATTCTGATTCTGATTTTGAGCAGCCATCAATGTCTCAACCAGAGCAGTGAGACGATCCACACCAGATCTCAAAGTAACAACCTCTTCACGTAGCTCACGATTCTCTTGTTCAAGACCTTCCATCTTCTTCTTGCAGTTAGCTCGAGTGTTATACCGGTGAGACAGCTTGATTCAATTCTGTATGAAGAACACTGAATAAGACCTCGGGAATACTCTCGGAAGCAAGACCAAAAATGCAGAATGATGCATGAAATGCAATGCAAATGATTTTTATTTTTATTGGTTTTCAAAGAACCTTAAGACATTGATTGTAAACATTTAGCAAAAACAATATAAAACATAACAACATTCTTTCATTAGTAATAGAAAAGCTTACAAAAGGATTCAAAGATCCAAAATTACAAAATAAAGGAAAAGCTAGAAACTAGAAGGGAACACTTCTGACGAAGATCCAACTCCTCTCTGCAGCTTCCTACGGAGCTTCTCCAACTCATCTTCATAAAAGGCCTTCAAATGAGCATTCTCGACCATCAGCTTATCAGCAACTTCCTTCCATGCAACTGAATCTTCATGTTGTCTCTTTCGCTTTTCTCCATGTTGTTGAAGCAACTCTTCTTGATGACGGATTTGATCATCCTTTTCCATCAACCAACCATCTTGGATATTAAGCATTTCATCCTTTTCTTTCAAATGTATCTTCAACTCTTTATTCTCCACTTCCAAAGCATAAAACTTCTTCTCCCAAGCATCTCTTTCCAATCTCATTTTAGCCACGAGCTCTAGATGCTCATCATTACTTTCAACAGGAGTAGTGAAAGACAAAGGTGGAGTAATGAGTAGAGAAGGCTCCTCGAGCAAATAAGGAATCTGGAAAGTGTGAGCTCTAGCTTGAACCCAATCAGTGTAGTCTTTGAGAGCAACACATTGTTTCGTTCCCAAATGTCTCTTCCTATCAACATGGTGCCAAGCACGCACAAACCGATTTCTCATATCCAAATTTCCGTCTTGATTAAGATAGAAGATTCCTGACACGAGAATACTAGCGGGTCGCTCTTTCATGGGATAGCAAAATTGACGCCTTGCAAGAATGGGGTTGTAGGTAATTCCTCCTTGTATACCAAGAAGAGGTACATTAGGGAATTCTCCACAACGATCAATAATCTCACCAATGTCATAAGCAGGATTGTACCAATGGATATTCCCATTAGTAAGAGGCATGATCTTCTGAGACCATGATAGACCATCAGGATTATTCAAGAAACTCTTAGCTTGGGGTAAGTGCGAAATAAACCACTTGTAGAGCAAAGGAGTGCAACAATTGATAAGTCCACCTTTCTTATCATTCTTATGGTGAATGGAGTGATAAGTATCCCCAAGCAAAGTAGGCACAGGATTCCCAATCATGAAGATCCGAATAGCATTAACATCGACAAAATTGTCAATGTTGGGAAAGAGTATCAAACCATAGATGAGCAAGGCCAAAAATGTCTCAAAAGCAATCATACTTCCTTTACTAGCCAACATAGAAGCCTTTCCAATCAAGAACTTAGAAGTCAACCCCCAAATTCCTCCTTTTTTGGTCATATTTGCTTTCACATCTGATATTTTCAACTGAAGGAGCTCTGCTATCTCATCAACCTGAGGCTCTTTCTCCAGACCACTAAACGGTATGTCATTCGTAACCGGCAAACCAATCCAATAAGAATACTCCTCCAAAGTGGGCATAAGCTAATAATCAGGAAAGGTGAAACAATGATAAACCGGGTCATAAAACTGCACAAGAGTCTCAAGAATCCCTTTTTCCACTTTGGTCTTCAAAATAGAGATCAATTTCCCATAACGGTTTTTGAAGTTGTCAAGATTAGGAACCAAAGTTGCTAGCTCTTTCAATTCCTTTGCACTTGAATTTCTGAAGGTGTACTTCTTGATGCTTCTCTTTTGATCCATGGTACCTGTTATGTTTACAAAGAAAGTCTCTAAGTTCCTTGAAAACCATTTGTGAATGTCATTTTTATGAATGCATGAATGCATGGTTTATGCATCAATCACAATCAAGAGCACACAAAATCACAGCAAATCACACAAAATCAAACAGTCCAGGTTCTTAGGTTCGACGTCACGAGCATGGAGCCATGGGTCTACCCATCCCACAAGGTGTGTTCTAGGGAATTTTGTACCTGCCAATCGGGTTCTACAAAGGTTCCCAGAGTTTTCAATCTTCTATCGGATATCACCGGCACGCACAATTGCTCATGGGCGCCAATAATATGCCTAAAAAGACCTCGTCTGAGCGTAGTATCGCATGACAACAAGCTCAAATTGGTACTTGATCTTGTTTCTGCACTACATCCTAAAAAGGCTTAGATTGGTTAAAAGGGTTCTAGGCCATTCAGCTTCTACCGACACTCACTATTGAAAGTAATAGCGTCATCACGATGGTTCGTAACAACCTCTACTACCTTCCATGAGGCCTCCACTGATTGGGGTTCCACCATATGACGCTCATGGTAAGGATTGCTCCTGACATGCGACTATTGGTCTTACCACCTCCTATCTCAAGTTACTCACCAAAGTCCGGGTTAGAACTTTATCTCATCACAGAGGAACCATCAAGCACCAAAAAGAAAAAAAAGAAAAAGAAAATAAACAAACAAAGCACACAATAATATACAGATAAAAACACACAGATAAACAAAAATAGGCTTAACACACTTAAAACAGAGTCCCCAGTGAAGTCGCCATTTTTTTGTAGCGCGGAAAATCTGATATCGAAGCCATGGGATTGACTCGAATCAATATTTCATTTGAAATCGCCACCGCGCTTTACTTTTTCAAAGGAAAAGGGAAAAGAACGAAAAACCCAAAGTTTTGTTTAAAACAAGAAAGAGAACTCAGGTTCGGGTGTTGATTATACAAGGGGAAGGTTTTAAGCACCCCTCATATCTGTGGTACTCCACAGGAGCCTTTTTGAAAATCTGTGTCGTGTGTGCTAAAAAAAAGGGTTTGTTTTATTTTTAAAATAAGCTCGGCAAGACATTAAGCCTTGTGCCTACATACCTCCTCGGTGCAATGGAGAAGTCAGAGCTAATGTAGTTCCGCTTAAGGGGAAAACATTTTTAAAACGAATAAACACTTTATCGTCGTTGGAGAGAAATACTCAGCCATTAATCTTGAGCATGAGAACAAACGAGTTCTTTGCTTCGCAAATGAAAGAAGGGCTCCAACTCGGATAAAATCGACGAGTATGCCACTAGCTCTCTCACGCGGAAAAGATCTCATTATATCAATCAATTTCAAAATCGTGGGGTATAACCACTCGTTCCGACAATTAACAGTGTCTAAACTTTTGAAGAAAAAGCCACTAAGGGCAAAAGATATTTTTTTAAAAGAGGTTTTGAAAAGGTTTGCAAACATAGGAAGGTTTTTTTTTGAAAAAGGGAGAAGATTTTGAAAATTTAAGAATGGGAGGAGATGAAGAGGCTAACCTAGTGCGTAAAATAAAAGCTAAGGAAAGAAACGGTCTAACCGAAATAAGAAGCCAACACTTGACATTATGAGTCAAGGTAAATTTCCCATCCTTTGGAATATCAATACTAAACCAACATTATCACTTGAGGATCCAGATGAACTTATTATCTTAGCACCACTTTGCATTAAGCACATTAAAATTCTGACGAAAATCGGGCAGAGTAACGGCTGTTTTCGGGTAAAATCCTTATATCAATGCCTTGGAATTAACCATCAAGGGCTTTCAAGGAAATACCTGCACACACAAACAGACAACAATCCAATGCCAGACAGACAGAATAACAGCATAGTAACAACAGAATAAGGGTCCAGAGGTACTAAGTCCATAAGTCTGAATCTCCAAAATGCTAGGGATAGTAACCAATAGTCCAAAAGAGAGCCTTAAGAGTTTTTTTTAGATTTTTGTTGATTATTAGTGTTTTAGCATAAAAGTAAAGTATGGTCCAAGTGGACAAAAGAAAATGGCGGAAACATAAACATCCAAATGGACAAAGGAAAAATAGCGGAATGTAAATATGATGAAATGATAAAGCATAAAGCAAAATATAAAGAGCAATATAATAAATTGCGGAAAGTAAAGTCAATTGTTAGATGTTAAAGATAACCATCTTGAAACTTGTCAAATATGTTATCAAAGTTAGTAATGAAGATCGATGGTGAGTGAAGGATGTTATCGGATTTAAATTCAATGGAACTTTATCAGAAGCTTGATAAAATCATAGCGACTACACGATAAATTTCCATAAGTCTTAAATCAACCGCATACAATTCTCTTCCATATTTGATCTTTTTTATTCGGGACACGAAATATTGCGCTATGTTAAGCAGATCGCCAAGTGATTTATGTAGAAATCACCCTACAACGAGGCCGGTCAAAACTTTATGTGCTAATGCATGCGAGAGGAATGATATGTAGATCATTCTCCGAAAGCAATACCGCACGAAAAGAAAATGGTGAGTGATCTAGTCTTTACTAAGAATCCATAAGAATTCTCAAAGTATTAAGACTTTCATCGATCAAAATAAAGAGAAACAAAAGATGGAACCACATTAAAAGCTCATTTCATCCATAATTTCAATCACATAATTTTGCGGATTTGGATTCTCATCCTATCGACGCCCTAAGTCCATTGAAATTAGAGAGAAATTAGGCCTTTAGTTTGTGATTCAAAGAAAATATCAAAAGAATGGAGTAGAAGAAGAGTTAGAACCAAAAACAAGTCAAAAATAGCAAAAACAAGCATTCTGCCTCACTGGAAATCGATTTACCTCTGTAGGAAATCGATTTCCTGCCTGCAGAATTCAGATCTGGCGCAAAAAACAGAGTGGAAATCGATTTCCCTCTGTAGGAAATCGATTTCCTGCGCACAGTTTTCAAAAAAACAGCATTATGAACTTTGAAACTTGATTTAGGCAAACATACAAACACCTTATGATCACATATCCATTGGAGCACGAATTTTCCATCAAATCACCATCAAATAGGACCAATATAGCATCAAAGATGCATTGAACACAAGCAACAAAGAATCACATTATGGTAGATGGAAAAGGATGATGAAAATTACCAATTCTTAAACAAAACTTAGATCCACTTCAACAATCACCAACACAAATCTTGATCTCTCAACAATTGAAGAAAAAAACAGTGAAATGGATGGTGGTTTAGCTCAAAGTTTGTGAGGTTCAAGGTGTGACTCACAAACTTTATGAAAGAATAAAGAGCTTTGGTGAATTTGGTAGGGATGAGGAGAGAAATTGCAAGAGGTTTTTTGGCTCTCAAAGCTTGAGAAATGAGAGAGTAGAGGTCTCTATTTATAGAATTGGAGCAAGAGTAGTGGCAAATTGGTCTTTTTGTGTTTGGTAATTAATTTGTGGTTAATTGGTAATTAAAGTGGGATTTAAATGGTAAAATGATGTTTAAGTGGGTTTAATGAAGGAGTTAATTTTGATGAGGTGGAAAATTGGTAAAATGATCAAATAAAAGGTGCCAAAATGATGTCAAGCTTCCCTCCTTATATTTTTTTTGAATTTTGCGCACAGGAAATCGATTTCCCACAGGGGTAAATCGATTTCCACCTTCAAATTTTCAAAAAAATTGTTTTCTTGCACAGTTTTGATTTTTGCCCGATCTTTCACCTGTAAAATATAAACAAAAGAGACAAAACACATATTTTTGGATTTTGGTTAGTATTAAACAAATAAAAAGCTAAAAGTGCTTGATGATTCCCCTCAGAGATAATCACAGTATCAAAGACAAAGCCTCACAATGGTGCTCTTAATTGATGATTGAATGCAATTGATGTATGATCTTAGGGTCAAAAATTAGGGTATGACAGCTGTAGATTAGGATATCATCAAAGAATACCAAAACTGATTTCCTTAACTGAGCTTGAAAGACGTGGTTCATTAAACTCTAAAAGGTGACAGGTGCATTGGACAAGCCGAAAGGCATCACGAGCCACTCATAAAGGCCTTGATGAGTCCTAGAAGCAGTTTTGAATCTATCCTCGGGCTTGACTAAAATTTGGTGATACCCTGACCTTAAATCCAGCTTGGAAAAGTATTGTGCTCCATGTAATTCATCTAACAACTCATCTACTGTGGGGATAGGAAAACTATCTTTCACAATAATAGTGTTTAAAGCTCTATAATCAATACAAAATCTCCCAGATCCATCCTTCTTCTTAACTAAGAGTACAGGAGAGGAAAAGGGGCTATTGCTAGGTTGGATGATGCCTTGGGTCAACATATCCAAAAACATGGATTCAAATTGAGATTTTTGACTATGAGGGTATATATAGGGCCTTACCTTGACCGGATTGCTTCCTTGAACCAATGGAATAGCATGATCATGAAATCGGGAAGGTGGTAGACCTTAAGGCTCAGCAAAAACATCATGGAAACTATGCAGAATAGCAGTCAAGTTAGGGTGTAACCCTGTTGGATCAAAACCGGTCGCAGGATGTATTTCCTGGAACTGCAGAGTAAACGAAGCTTCAATTGCCTTCGTATTGTGAAGTCTCTTGATGTGGTGGAACTGAGCAGGGATTAGACCTTTGTGTTTCTCACCAAATAGAGTCACAAAAGTGTCTTTGACATAAAATTTGATGGACAAAGCATTATAATCCGCTATGTAAGAACCAATGGTTTTTAACCAAGGGGCGCCTAGAACCAAATCTCCTTCTGTGATAGGTAAGAGATACACTGGAATATGTAGGATATGTCCTTGAATAGTGACAGGAAGCTCAACTATGAATCCCAAAGTAGTCAGAGAATAGCCATTGCCTACTATAACTTTTAATTATTCAGTGGATTGAATGGGTAGTTTGAGGCAATGAGCAATGCGGGGCTGAATAAAATTGTCAGAGTTGTCACTGTCCAATAAGACACTGATACTAATGCCCTGGACGTGGCTCTGGAATCGTAAGGTACCGGCACCTTGAGAACCATTCAACGCGTTCATGGATAAGTGATGCTCAGACTCATCAACAGAGCTAGGAGGTGGGGAGGGTGAATCAAAAGGTTTGGTTGGATGAGGAGGGTCGTCATCATCATCAATCTGAAGTAGCAAATAATGGCGATTGGGGCATTTATGTGTGATAGAGAACTTATCGTCACAGTAATAGCATAAACCTTTTTCGCGGCGCAATTGCATTTCGGCGCGTGTGATATTGCGAATTGGGTTGGATTTTGGTGGGTTGGGGGTGGCTTTTGGTGTGGGTGACGGAAGAAGTGGTGGTTGGGGGCCATTTCGAGGGTTAAGGTTTGGGGTTGGATAGTGATAAGTGTAGCAACCTGCCCTAAAATTGAAAGGTTTAGAGTCGCCACCTATTTTGAAGGGCGAATAGGAAACCCTACGCAGTATAGAGATCAGGGTAAGATACTATATTCAGGTCGAGGGAAGGTGTTAGGCACCCTCAACCCTTTCCTAAAGGCTAACATTTCAAAGATAAAGGTTTAGGGCAAGGTTTATAGCTAAGGAATTGAATAGGGGAAAAATTGAGATTTTAGGGAGGGGGACTCGCCTTGTTGCCAAGTGCCTACGTATCTCCTTATGGAGAATCAGAGTCAACGTAGTTCGGGCACAGGGTTGTACGCCTTTAGAGTTGAAATTTGACTTGAGATGGTTTTAGAGGCTTTTTGAATGGCCTATCGTAGTTTTGAATAAGGATGAAAATCCGTAGTTTGATTTGAAGTATTTTGAGTTGCCTGATTGGAAAGGATAAAAATCCGTAGTGTCGTGGTTTAGTGTGTTTTAGGTTTGGGCGTACAACCCTGATTTTAATTTGTACTATTAATCGCGATGATCAATAGGTTTGATCACCATAATTAACAGATTAATAAAAGCATTGCTAATTATTCTAATCGATTGGTTCGATTATCACCGTTAGCAGATTGATGTGTTTTAATAATTAATTATTGATTTTATCGTTATCCCTCATAATCGATAGATTCGATTACAAATAATAACGAGTTTTAAAAGGTATGCTAATCATCGTAACCAATAGATTTGGTTAAAACCATTTAGCAAAATAAAATGTATTTTAATTTATATTTAATTAATTAAATAATTATTTGATTATTACCCACCGCGATCAATTGATTTAATCGAAGCGAATAATAAATTAAATTGTTATTATTATGGCTGAAAAAGGCTAATGGGATTGGACAAACCCTAATGGTTAATAAGGGTTCCTAGGGTTTTTGTGATTTGATATAATTAAAATTAATTAAATCAATTTAAATCGAATAAACGACATAGTCGAAAAATCGGGGAAAATGTTAACCCTAATCCTAATTTGATTTTTCTAATTCTAATTACAATAAAATTAATTAAATACAACCATTAATCAATGTTTAATCTAAATATCTTGATAATAAATTAAATAAACATTAGAAAATGTATAGAAACCTGGCTTCTATTGTGTGTGGCAGCTCTATAGACCCATAGTATGCACCTCTTTTCAGAAGCGTTGGATCTAATCTGAAGACGATCCATTGGCTGATTGCGTGGGGGCGTACGGTGGGACTTGTATGGCTCGCGCGTACCTGATCCACCAGCTTGTTGTTTCACAAAAATATATGGTCGGAGTGGGGATCGAACCCCCTACCTCCATGTAAGGCGAGTGTTACACTTACCACCTGTGCTGGGTGTCAACAGTTAATATGTAATGCATACAAAATCAACATAAGCGAAAATAGAATTGGAACGTGGGAGAAAACGCGCGCTGAGGGACCCTTTTGAATTAGGCCAATAAACTGGTGCCACCGAGTCATCTTCTTGCTTGCAACCTGGATATGGACCTTTTACAGCGCTTGCAAAGGATTAGCCGTAAAAAGCAATAGATATAACACCTATGACTAACATAAAATCCTCAAACGAGCATGAAAATAAAAAAGAAAACCATGGCTAGATTCGTATCATCATCACGATTCCAACCATGTCCTCATCTTGGTCCAATTTATCCTGTATCAGAAAACCCCAAAATAAAACCCTAAAACTCAATAATGGCGGATTGTCATATAAGCACACAAAGAACCAATTACCAACCCAGAAACGATCTAAACCTTGTACCAATCAATAATATCAAATCAAACAGCGTTTAGGCATGCTAAATCTAAGGAAACGAACGTAAATTTCGTATGAGCAAACCGTGGCCAGTTTCGACGTGATTTTTGATGCTGCGGCCTTAGAGGATCAACGAAAATCCTTCTATCCTGTGCTAGAGACGCGTTTGGATCACTAAGACTCCTTGAGTTGGCCCCTAATCTTGAATTCAGTTTTATTTTTTTCCTTGAGTTTTTACGGTTTTTAGAGGCCGAATTCTCCTCTGATCCGATTTTCCAACCCCTATCCTTGTGCCTTGTGTTCAGTACTTATAGAAGAATAGAATTAGGTTAAAAAAAATGGTCCAAATGCCTCTTGAATCCAATCTTGCCAAGTTTGTAAAAATTTATTCAAATCTTGAATAGAAACTTTCTATATTTGCCAAATCTTTGCATTAACCTTTTCCAATCACATTAGCACGAAATTATATTGCAAATTTGCAATAAATATTGATTGAAATTGATCCATGTGAATCCTTTTACTCAATATTTGATTTTCTTTTCCATTATATCACCTTAAATCATTTTTAAATGAAATAAAAATTATATAAAATCAAATAAAAGGCTAAAATTCGTGGCATATGGTTTGGATAACATAGATATCTTGTGGACCAAGATTGAATCATAAAAAGATAGGCCCATTTGCAAGAAATCCAATTTAGACCTCCTTTATTTCACATTTGGTCCTCCAAAATCACCCTACTTTGATCAAGCATATCTCACTCAATTTTTAAGCTATGAGGGAGTTCTAATACTTTTTGGAAACCTCAAGATGTCCTCTATAAGCCACTTTGGAACATATTTTTCATTTGGAGTTTTTATCTTGATCATATCTTCTTTGACAAAAAAACTGCTTTTGAAGGATGCCTGAAAATGACCTGTAATCTTTTGCCTTGTACCTCTCAAATGAAGCATTTCTAGCCCTGGCTTGTGAGAGACAAAGTTGTGGGGAATCCAATTTCCTTTAAAATAGGCTTTGAGTGGGGAATTTTTGACGTTCCATGTGAGAGTTATGCCCAGTCAAAGTTGGGTTGACTTTCTCCTAAGAAACCCTAATTTGAACCTTTTTGTATTTGTTCATCTCTGGGTTTCTATTAATGGAATCATGATCATTCTTTGATCAAATGATGGTTATGCACCTCTATACTTGATGTTTGACCAATAATCATAGGTTTGAATCATGCTTTGATTGTAGTTGGCCTTTAGGATTGGATCAGTTGACTGTGGATCTTGGGATTGTTTGAGCAAAGCTTTGGAATTGAATCTTGAACTTTGAATCATTGTAAATGGAATATGGAAGGCAAATTTTGGGGTATGACAATAAGGTTTCTGGGTGGACGCCGGTGGCGGTTTAGGTGGTGGTGTGAAGTATTTATCTTCAAAGAGTTTGGCAAGGGCTAAGGCACATGATAGAGAGGTGGGGGTCTGAGCAATGACGTCTCGTTTGATTTCCGTTTTGAGTCCACTGATAAAACAGTCTAGTGTGGCATTTGCTAAAACCGTGAAAGCAGAGTAATAATCTGCTACAGTAGTGGTTTGGGCCAATTTGAACAGTGCCGGTCTGGGTGATTCATACGGTGACGGCCCAAATTCCATCTCTAGGGCACGCGTAAACATATTCCATGACTGAAATGGCTGATTTCGAGAAATCATTTGAAACCAGGGAACAACATCCTTCTCCATATGCACGGCGACGATGGTAAGGCGGTGGTTGTTCGGTGTGGCATAATAATCAAAAAATTGTTCCGCCTTAAAAATCCAGTTTAAGACCTCAAATCCATCGAATATTGGAAAATCAAGCTTGATATTACGCACCTGAAATGGTTGTGTCGCCGGTGTCGGCGTGGAGTTCTTTCCACCAGTGGACGACGTGTATGAAGAGAACTCAACTGATTCTCAACCCTTTCCAAGCGAGCATGATCCAAATGGCGTTGCTGCATATACTCATTGTGACGCCGATCTGAATCTCCATAAAATTTTGTAAGGTTTTGTGCATTTTTGCTATGGCATTCTCCATACTCTTCATGCGAGTGTTTTCAGCCATGGTGGAAGAGAATGAAAGCACCAGTTGTTATGTTTCAAATAACAGTAAAAGATAAACAAAATAATTTGGGCTAAAATTGTACTATATTCTCAAATAAGTATTCAGTACAATTTTTATCTTCTGGAAATTTAGAATTAGCAAATGGAAAAGAAGATACAAGAAAATCTAACAACCATGGAAAGCTGCTAAATTCACAGAGAGAAAAGACTAGGTTTTCATCCACTAAATTCCACACACTCTCATTCCCAATTCTGCCTCTATTTAACCGTCTGTGATGTATTTTCTGTTAGGAATTCTCTCTCTTGTGCCACGTCTTGGTTCCTAATAATTTGGATCGTGTGACACGTGTTCTTTTCCCTCATGTGCATTAGTGATAGGAATATTCCTCTGGCCTTCTTTCATAACATAGGACACGATGGAGTATTGATCCAGGATCTTCTTCGAATAGATTCTAGGCCAAAACTTAATTCGAAGATTTTCCAATCAATCTTTGTGGGACGGTTAGGCAGTTAGATGGCAGTAAGAATTGGACTTTCATTTCCTTGTTACACCATTAATAAGCTCCTTCATCAAATCAGCACAACATCACTCTATTATCTATTTAAACAATTATTGTACTGTAACATTATGAATTCCTTTTCTACACTGTTTAAGAATAAAACTGATTTTATCAAGTTTGAATTTAATTTCCTTCATGGTTATCTATTTTCGTGAAAAGAATTACAATAACTCATCATAAGCTTCTTCATTTTTTCCCACTCAAAAGATAACTCGGCCAATTCAGCAAAATCAATTTTATATTATGGTTGAGGTTGCATCAAATTCAAGTATGGTCTACAAACTATTACATTTCAATTTACTGAAAATTTACCATATAAAAGGTAGCCCCTTGTTTGTTTCAAAATCAAGGAACTAGTAATTTGACAAAATAAAAAGGAAACCACAGAGAATTACATATTCAGATCATAGACAAAAATAATCCACCAGAAGCATGGCAGTTTTTTTCTCCACCCTAACCATTTGTATATAGACAATGAAAACGAAAACGAGAAGGTATCCTCGAGGTCGAGAAGGCTTAGAGATGTTGTACCAATGTGAATTACGAGCATACCTCTAAAGCCATCCGGTTTGGATTTTCCAGGAAGGATAGTGTTCACTGCTCAGCTACATATTCCAGCAGCTGCATAAAATAGAAATCCTAAGTAATTCAAATCCAATATAAAGATAATACTCATTCTAACATTATCATAGTGGACACAATAACCAATGAGTAATTGAGTATGATATATGATATGCAACCAATAACTGAAATGAACTATCCAAATCAACTAGGCTTTTTAGTAAATATTTGAACTTTGAACTTTTGATGCCAAACTTTTCTTCAAAAATCATGGTTGCCAAAAATTGTAACTGTTAAGAGTTTCACATCGGATAATATATAGCCTGAATATATAAAAAAAAACATTTGTTGTAACTCTGCGTCGATACAATCTTGTACGACAAACTGCAAACATAAAAAATAGACAAATATTAAAGGATAATAAAGTAGATACAAAAGGTGGAATAAACCGGCTGGTGCAGAAAAGAATAAAATTGGGCTAGTGGCATTTAGATGAGGCAGAGAAGAGTAGAGCTATTACCAATTAAAAATCCAAGTTTAAGTTTCAGAAATCTGTTTTTCGCCAGTCTCAATATCTGGGATGTGGGAAATTTTGGGCCAAATTTGTGGGTGTTTCATGATGCACCGCTTTTCCAGTAGAGGACTTTCATCTATATGAAGTTTTACTAGAGAAGCATGCAGCCTTTCTCCCGCCATATTCTCCAGCTTGTCACAGTATGCAATTCTTAATTTTGTTAGGTATGTGAGGTGGAGAAGCCCCGTGCAGCTCAACTTGTGCAAGCTCAAAAAACCACATAGCTCTAGGGAGGTAAGAGAGGGAGGCAAGAATGCAAAACCCTCCTTGGGAAAGGACTCAACACTTTCACATTGAAGTTAGAGATGGGCTCCAGAGTAATTTTTCACAGTTTGTGATAGAAAGTGATATCAAACTAGGAAGCATGCCCCCATTAGGAACCGTCTCAATTTCTGGACAATCCTACTCTTGAGAATGATATAAAATTGGGACAAGCATTGATTTCAATTTGAACTATATTTTGAAGAATCTTTGAAACGAAAAGATATTCTAGATTTTTACAGTTGCTGATCATGAGCAATTCTATATTTGAAAAGTTTTCTAGTGGGAGGATTATGCGAGAATTGTAACTCCTAATTATACTCAACTAGTTTTTTTAGCTAGTTTTTCCTTCAAATTGTGATCATCCAAAACAATTAAGAACTTTTTTCTAGCTAGTTTTTCCTTTAAATCGCGATGAAGCAACTCCTTGTTATTTGTGCTACAAGTACTCCCCGTAACTGCCTCTAAAATAGCCTTTGTAACCTTTAATTCATCAAAGTATGTAGTCTTGCCAGCAGCCATCATGAGATCGCTGAATAATGTCCCACCATCAAACTTCTTTTTAAAGTTGCATACAAATGCCTCAAACAGAACCTATGTTCATATGCAGGATATTCCTCTTCAAATACTTGAACGAGTCCCTGATAACTGTTAACAGCATATTTCCACACCATTAATAATATACAATAAACAAATTGATATTCTATAACAAGCTCATCTGTCATGTATTCTTCTTCTATAACATGTTCCTTGTACATATCTCTTGTGATAAAGCCACTGCTATGAGCTTCAATTTGAACATTCGCATTTTTAGACACACCATCAATGTTGATTCCTTCTTTAAGTTCTCCATCAGAATCTTACTTTTTCTCATCTTCATTCACTACTAGAAAAATCGAACTTGTGACCTCCACATATTTTAAGAAAAACTTACCACTACACCACTTAACATCTATTGTTATATTTTATATTTAAACATATATACATATAGTTTTTTACAAATATATTATATGTTAAAACAATAAAAAATATAAAAATTTTATTAAAAATTAAAAATTGAAAGAGAATTAAAATCTTTAAAAAAATGAAAAGGAAATAATAATATAATAAAAAGGATTAAAAATAAAAATACAAAACAAAAAATATTAGTGACCAAAATTTCGGTCTCTAATTTATATATATAAATTAAATTGCATAAAAAAATATTTGTTGTGACCGATTTAGTGACCTCTTAAAATTTGCTCATGAATATCAAATTTTGGTGGCTAATTCGGTCACTACAGTGACTGAAATTTCGGTCACTAAATTTTGGTCTCTAAATCGGTGGCTGATGTATTTTAGTGACCGATTTGGTGACCTATTAAAATTGACTCATGAATATTTTATTTCGGTGGCTAATTCGGTCACTACAGTGACCAAAATTTTTTGGTCACTAAATCGGTCACTAAAAACAAATTTTCTAGTAGTGATTATCATCAAAGTGAATACAATCAACAAAATCTTCACTTGGTTCATAGTCCTCATCACCGTCTCCCTCATCACTTTCATGTCTCTTTTGTCTCTCTATAAGTCTTTCTCTATATAGGTTAACTCACCTGTATTTCTTTTGGCCTCTGTGTAAATTTCCACATCAAATTTCTTGTAAACAACATACAAAGCCAAGGTAGAACCATCTTCATCATTGCAAAACGGTTGAAGATCTTTCTCAAAAGAACCATGTTCATGCTTCCACCATATTTTAACTTCATCTACATTAAATGTATTGTTCATCCCTTTGATAAGGTTACGAGCCTCAAAGCACAACCAGTAATATGTGTCATGTCCACTACATGCAAAAAGTGTCCCCACCATCGTACATAGTTAGGTCTTTTACAAAAGTCCCCGTTGTAAAAAAACACAACCTTGAGTGTACCCATCTTGTAAAGAGGGTAACTTAGACATTAACACAAAAGTAGTCCACATAATCGGTTAACACTAAACAATACAAAACAACACAATGGTTCTCCCAACACAAAGTAAAAAAAAACTTTGTCGGGCAACAAAGTGCAAGCAAGTACCATAAACAAAGTAAAATGCAAAAAGTACAATAACTCACCTGACTTTAGACCATAGCTACCGATTATGTGAGGGAACAATGAAAAAGATAACTCAAGCTTCAGCTCCACTTCAAACAAAGAAGACGATGAAGTTAGACGAATAAAAGGAGAAATTTTAAGGTTACTTTTGGTATTTGTTTGGTAAATTTTAGATTACAAGATTATTTAATAACACATATGCCACATATGAATTCAATAAGTATGTCATAGTCCATCAAAAATAATGTTAAATGAAATTATATTACAAGTGTATTGTCATGTACGATGTCGTTAGTTTCATTTGATGTCAGGGACTAATGCTATGAATGAAAAAATTTAAAGGGAAGATTCATTAAAAAAATGTTTAGAGAGACTAAAATTAAAAACTGCAATATTTAGGGAGACCAAAAATATATTTAACTTTTTATAAAATAATAACAACCATCTAGGATTACACTTTATAGTAATTAATATATATATATATATATATATATATATATATAGGTTAAATATGTCAGGGGTCCCTATAAATATGCGACCATGCAATTTTAGTCCCTCTAAAATTTTCTTTAAAAAAATGATCCTCGCAAACTTTTTCATCCTGAATATTGGTCCCTCCCGTTAGTTTCCACTAACAGAGGCTGACGTGGCACGCCACGTGGAAGACACCTTGACAAATATCTGAAAACATTTGAAATTGTGGGGGTTTTTCCCCTAAACTAACCCAAAGAAAAATCTTCCCTCTGAACTTTTGTCGAATACCTTGCCCTCCATTTCTGTGTCATGTTTGGCCTTTCATCGGTTGGATAACAGGTTTGCTTAATATCCCTCATTACTTCACTATCTGTAGCATCAATACAAGGAGAATTTGGCATGTCAATGGCAAAGTTAAGTTATCAGGTGCACTGGAAACAAACTGCTGGTCCTCAGGCTCAGCAGAATGTACAAGTCGAGTAGATTGGGAGGATGCCATCCCTTTAAAATTATTAGAGCACTGAGGACAAGTTAATGGCAGAGTTAAGGTTTCACAATTTTCGAAAATTTGAAAATTACATGATTGACAAACAAATGGGGGTGACTAGAAAATTCAACATTATCAACATCTTTAATATAATCTCCAGGGATAAAACATCTATTATTATTGTATGAACCTGACTTGTTTGGTTTTATAGTGACATGTATGTATCAACATCTATCTATCAATGGATATTACTTATGGCTTGCATATTTCTTCAAGAAAAGTTCTTAATTTATGTGTTGCTAAATTTACTTGCAAGGTGTTTGAGAAAAGTCCAGAACCATTTTTTCCTGGGTTAGTTTAGAGGGGGTTTAATTTTAAAAGTACAACAACACACATGCTCTTAAATTTAAGATTATCTAGTATTTATTTAATTGGGTTAAGTATGTTTTTGGTCCCTATAAATATCTCAAATTTTATTTTTAGTCCCTTTAAAGAAATGACATATTTTAGTTCCAATAAAAATTTTATGCATGTAATTTTAGTCGCTGTTATTTTTTAAAATTCTGAAAACTGTTTAATTATCTTTAAAATTTTAAATTTTTTAATAATTTTTTTCATATGTGTTTAGAATATTATAATTTTTTTAACAAATTATAGAATTTTTTATAATGAGAAGAATTAAATATGAATTTTTAAAATTTTAAAAGAATGATAAAAGTAATGTAAATATCGACTTAGAAATCAAATTTTGAGTTTCTTTTTTCTCGAGAAACTTTTTATAACGTTCTAAACATGTCTGTAAAATAATCATTCAAAAATACACATCGGTTTAACAGTAAGAATTAAAACTACGTGCATAATAATTTTATAGGAACCAAAATACGTCATTTTTTTTAATTGGAACTAAAAAAAATTGAGATATTTATAGGGACCAAAAATATACTTAATCCTATTTAATTTAATTAATACAATGCTAACCACGGCAAGACATACAAATCTTAGTAATTTTGTTTTATTTAATTTTTCTAGATTATTTTTTTATAGAATTATTATAGTCACATTAGATTAATCAAAAGTAATTAAATTAAAATATAGAGTTCTACTAAATTAATAAAAATAGAGGGTGTTATAGGGTTACTATAGTCAGCAATTCAAAGTCTAAGTTAGTTTGAGGTTCAAGACAATCAATCATCTGTGAATGTATTTATACGTTGGACTCAATGAAGTTGGTTGGATAAGTGAGCCTCGTGATATTAACCCTTTGGCCGACACAGAATATCGATCGAAGATATTCTAATGATGTTACAACATTCTAATGAAATGTAACGTTAAATTTATGTTAATGATTATTTATCTAATGTTACATATTTTGATGTTAATTTATATTTTTATTCAACTTTCTGCAACTGTTATTGGTTTATCGTTTAAGTTTATTATGAGTATTCCGAAGATGCTTCTTGGTAAAATTCATTGATCTTTGAAATAAAGACTATTAAATTGATGCACCTCTAAATTAACTTTAATATGGATACAAAGATGGATCTCATATAATTTTAAGCAACATAAGATGGCTTATGCATGAAAGCATTGAGAGTATGTAATATAAGTGCGTTCGGAGAAAAATCTCTAACATTTAAGAATATAAGGTCGGGCGCGAGTTATAACGTCAAACATTTCCGTAGATGCATCTACGGAATAGTTTCGTAAGTGCAGCTACGGAATAAAACAACGTTAAACAAAAAAATAGGTGCTTCTGAAAGTTTGTAAGAAACTCATAGAGTGAGGTGAGAAATTATCTTTTCAAATCCGGCCATAGACAACTTTTGGCTGTATTTTTTTTTCCCAAAGCAAAGATACCAAAATTTATTTAATGCTGGATACTATACTACAACGGTATAGTAGAGCACACATTATTTGGTGCTTATTTTAAGGATCACATGAGTAATAAGAAAACTTAATCTTTCGTCAGCCAAAAAGTAATGTTGTAACCAAATACTAGAAATATACCCGTGCGTCCGCACGGGTAAAAATTATTTAGTAGTGTAAGATTATATTGTAAATTAAGAGTTATGTTTATGTATATTTAGCTGCAAATTGAAAATAAGAATTTCGTGTCTCAAATAAAGATAATTGTTAATTTTAAAAAAAGATATTTTGCTGATAATGCGCCGTGAGAAAAATAAAAATTTTGACATTTGAAAATAAGAATTTTGTGTTTTAAATAAAGGCAAATGTTTATCAAAATAAGATTGGTTGTGTAAAATTTATTAATAGTGTAAAATTATACTGCAATTTGAGAATTAGGTTTATGTATGGTTTGCTGCTTAGAATTTAATTGGTTATGTCCCATGACACTTCATAAAATATTTCATTCACATTTTCAACATTAAAGACATATGGAAATGAGTAATAACTCCGCACCTATTAAATAATAAATTATCTTTAAAGTAAGAATGAATTGGTTTTTCAATAATATTACAATGAAAAAATTGCAATACATATTAATATTTAAAATATTTCATCATTGAAAGGATCAATTTATGTATTTTTTTTGTCTAGATCTAACTAATTGTGTCTAGTGTCACTTTATCAAGTGCAAATTAACATTTATACATATTTTGTTGGTTGGATCTAACTTGTTGTGTTCAATAACATTAAAAACAAGTTGCAAAGTTATAATAAGCAAGATGTAATATGATTTTGAGATAGATATTGTAAAAATCATACCAAAGCTAAATAATGATCTTATGTAGCAATGATATATATATATATATATATATATATATATATATATATATATATATATATATATATATATATATATATATATATATATATATATATATATATATATATATATATATATATATATATATATATATATATATATATATATATATAATTTTCATTCATTTGTGTATTTATATAGAATTGTTAATAAAAATAAAATAGGTATCGTGTTGATAGTGCCCTCTAATAAAAATAGAAAATTTGACATTTGAAAATAACAATTTTGTGTCTTAAATAAAGATAATTGTTAATTAAAATAAAATAGATATTTTGCTGATAATGTCCCGTGAGAAAAATAAAAATTTTGACATTTGAAAATAAGAATTTGTTGTCTCAAATAAAGACAATTGTTAGCTAAAATGAAAAATATTGATAGTGACCCGTCAGTAAAGTTGAAATTTAAAAATATTTTTTTTAATAATTATCAACAATTTTTTAATAATCATAAAATAATTATGTTTTCTGTTGAGTGAATTTTTACGTGTTCATTTTCGTTCCATTAAGAAAGATTCAATTTATTAATTTATTTATGTTTAGAAAAATAAAAAAGGAAAAAGAAAATTGAGGGGGGAAATTAAAATAAAAGTGAAAATATTAGAGAGAGAATATGTGAAGAAAAAGTGAAACAAACAAAACTCAAATGGTCAATACACATGTCACTTGAACATTTGTTTGAATGTTGGAATATTACCTTGATTATAAAAAGACAAAACAACCCTTTTTGTTTTGTAAATTTTAAAAAAATGAAGGACATTTTTAATAAAATGATGACATCTTTCGTTAACGGCTAGATGGTAGATTAGAATGAGCAATAAGGCAAAACACGCACCACAACTATTGGCATGAAAATAAACTTATCCAATTTACTTAGAACTAGCTATTCAAAAAAAAATTAAATGAACTTTATCACCGAAAGGTACTACTCACTTGCAAGGGATTCTATATGCCTCTCTCCCTGAGTTATATATGACACCCCTCCTAATTTAAAAGACTATTATAATTTTAATCAAAATTTTTACCATTTTCATATATTCGTGTTTCTAATAAAATTTTTAAATTTTAGAGTGATAAAGGAAATTCTTTAAATATAATAAGTAGAATATCGAAAATTTCACGCTCATATTGAAAATTGTTTGAAAAAATTTAGTAGAATATCTAAACTTTTCAGTAGACGGTAGTTCAAATTTCTTTGAAAAATTCTAAAAATTTTAAATGAACTAAATTTTTAGTATAGAATGGTAAATTTTGAAATATTCGAAAAAATTTGTAACATATTAAAAATTTCCAATGAACTATTGGAAATTTTATTAATACCGGAATTTTTTATCATGGTACCGAAGATTTTATTCGAAAATATATATTTTTTTAAGAAGGAATATTTTTAATATTAAGTAAAATTGAATGTGTTGGATATAATTTTGGAAGTGGCATGTAGAATCCTTCTTGACTAAATTTGAAAGAAAAAAAAAATACAAATTCAGCTTTGTCTGTTTTATGAAAGATTTTCTAATTTAAATGTCTCATTAGAATTAATCAACATATTTAACGACATGACAACAACACACTGGTTTTTTCATCATGTTTGTCATCTTTGTGCATCTAAACCCAGATGATAAAGCACCATACTTTAATGATAAACAAAAAGTTTATGTTTCTTCAAAACATGGATGTTGTAGAACCACAAAGGATCATTATTGATAGAGCCATAAATCAAACATGTAAAAGCACAACTCATTTACCAACAGGCAGTGTCCTTTCATTCCAAATCTATTGATTGTTTGGGAAACAAAGGTGTCTGTAATGACTATGATGGTCCCAGAAACAAAAGAATTGCAAGATCTCACAATACATTTGTTTTTATAGTCTGCATCACAGATTACACAAATTGAAATCGCTGAAACCTGATCAAGAAAACTAACTCCAATGTGTTTCAAGCAGCATAGGAATCTAAAACCAAAACATTTAAGAGGCAAAGAAAGACCATCAAAAGCCGAGGATGAGTGTAAGGCCTTCAAAATGTGACTTGGAAATTAGCAGAAGAACCCTGCCAACTGCATTAGCAAATAAAGCTTAACAAGGTAAGAGTCTCAACATCTCTCATTATCAGATTTCAATATATGAAGTAAGAAAACACAGTTATGAACGGCCAAGAGAGCATTGTAAAACTATTTATAATCCAGCACAAGGTAGTAAAAAACATTTTAAAAATTGCAGTATCTTGTAGTAATACAGATGTACAGATAATGCTAACACAAACATTGGAGCCTATTTAGTAAATAATAGAAATTACCGGTTTAAAATCCAAGTTTGAGCTTGCTAAATCCATTTGTAGTTAACCATAATACTTCCGATGTGGGAAATTTTGGGCCAAATTTGAGAGTGTTTTTTGAGGCATCGTTCTTCCAACAGAGGACAACTAATTATATGAAGATTTATTAGAGAAGCAGGCAGCCTCTCTCCCACCATATTCTCCAGCTTTGGGCAAGACTCAATTGTTAAGCGTTGGAGAGACGTCAGGTGGAGAAGCCCTCTGCAGTCCAACGTGTGCAAACAATTCATATTGCAAAGAGCTAGATAGGTAAGGGAGGGAGGCAGCAATGCAAAACCCTTCTTAGGAAAGAACTCAACACCATCATGTAAATCTCCAATTGAAAGATGGGAAAGCATGTCAAAGAAAGATAGAGATGGGTTTCTCAATAAGTTCTCGCAATTCCGAACTTTAAGTTTTCTCAAGCTAGGTGGAATACCACCTTCGGGAAATGTTTCCATCTCTGGGCAATCATATATTTTCAACTCTTTTAACTTTGGAAGAAGATTATTTATGTGACAAGGCAATGACTTTAAATTAAGGCACCGGGAGACACGCAACGATGTCAAGTTGGGTGCAGACAATCCTTCTCTTGGGAATGATACAAATTTAGGGCAGTCTCTAATGTCAATATCAATGAGATTTGGAAGAATTTTCGAAGCTGAAAGGCATTCTATGTTTTCACAATTATCGATTTTGAGAGAAATGAGGTTTGGAAAGATCTCCAATGGGAGGGTTGTGAGAGAATCACAACTTCTATCTATCCTCAAAGACTGAAGTGACTCATGTTGGTGGTTTTGCTTTGGAAAATTCAGATTACTAGAATTTCGGATGGACAAACTCTTTAAGGAAAAGGGTAAACAATCTCCCGGAAATGATATCGCAGACAAACAGTCCCTGATATCTAAAATTTGAAGAGATGTTAGGCTGATGGCAATGGCTTCAAAGACAGACTCTGTCATTTCTCTTCCTTGAATTCTTAATTCTTCCAATGAGATGGGTAGTTCGTGCAAGCCTATTTTATTGCTTCCAATTGTGCATAACTCGCGGATGGCAGGAGCCCTTGGGAGTGAAGAGTCAAGTTGGTTGCAATGTTCAATCCTAATTGTTTCCACAACAGGAAGATGAGATGGCAAACCTCCGTGTAATCTGGGACAATCAACAATCACAAGAGACTTTAATGCAGGAAATGAAACATCTGATTCATGAGAATGATGCCACACTTCCCAACATGGCATCTCATGAAACTCCAGGCGTTCAAGGGAGGGAAAGTGGATTCCTGAAAAGGAATCACCATATTCAGATCCAATAGTCTCCAGCATACTCAATCTATAAATTCTCAAGTCTTTGAGAAAGCGTAATTGTCCGACTGGCGGAAGGATGCAACAATTAAGACAACGATACAAGGATAAGTCGGTCAAATTGTGGTAGGAAGGATCTCCAACCCAATCTGGAAATCTTGTGCCTCTATATCCTTGTATAATTAGCCTTTTCAAGTTCTTGGCAGGCTGTAACTTGCCAAGTATATCCATCTCACTTTGAGAATTTGTAAAATGGTCCTTTGCGTCTTCAGACCATTTAAACCATAATCCCTCAAGGTACTTCTTATCCATGATATGTGCCTTTGATGCTTCCAAGCTGTTGGTAACATTCTCCAATTTACTAATAAAAAGTGATCCATGAAGATTTGAAAGTGCTCCTAGTTCCTTGATCCCATTCTTTTCATGGTTGCCCACAACAAAGCGACTCAGATATTGCAAATGATTTAATTTGCTCATTTCTCTAGGCATCTCTTCTAACCGATTAGTTCCACTGATATCAAGATGGCGCAAATTTACAAGATTTTGCATGTCATTTGGAAGCATGGTTAGTTGTTGGCAACCGCACAACTTCAACGTTTGTAGATTATACAAATTACACAATGACTCCGGCAAAGTTTGTATAGCTGTGAAAGAGAGGTCCAAATAACGCAAATGGATTAGTTCATCTATTGAATCAGGCAATGAGTCAAGATTAGCAAAAGATGGAAATGACAAAACTCTTAAACACTTCAAATTCTCCAAAATGATGCATGGTGCCTTTTCATGGTTGCCTCGAGAAAGTCTAACATCGGTTGTCAAAAACGTCCTAAGGTTTTTTGCTGTGCTGAAAACATCATAGTTTTCCAAGACAGGATCACTAAACTCAATAAATGACAAATGACGAGTCTTGGTACCGATCTTCGATTCTTTCCCAAGTTCATCTATTCCAAAATAGAATTCTCCACCAATCAATGTTGCTAAATCATGCACCAGATCATGCATCACAAAACGCTGGTATTGGTTCCCACTTCCCGAATGTTGAAAGAACGATCTTGAAGATAAATCATTAAAATACTCATTACCAACTTCTTCTAAAGTCTTCCCATTTTTCAAAGACGGTAAAAGATCTTCAGCCATCCACAACAAAATCAAATCGTCTTTATCAAATTCATAATCCTTAGGAAATATGGAACAATAAACAAAGCAACGTTTCAAATAGGGAGGGAGATAATTATAACTAATTCTTAGTGCTGGAATGATCTTACTCTCATTTTCCCAAATGTTACTATTTAGTATATTATCCCAATCCTTGATGTCCCGTTTTCGTCGCAACAAGCCCCCAAGTGATTGTGCTGCTAAAGGCAATCCTTTACATTTTCTAACAATCTCTCTGCCAGTCTTTTGGAGATCCATGTACTCATTGGATTCTTCTTGAGGAAGACATGCATGGTTTGCAAACACGGACCAACAATCTTCATCGGACAATTGCTGAAGAGGGTAAGCCTGAAAAGTTTGGACCATAGAAGCAACTTTATCAATACGGGTAGTAACAAGAATTTTACTTCCCTTAGTTCCATATTGAAGAGGCCTTATAAGAGAGTTCCAACTGTCATAATCTTCAGTCCATACATCATCCAAAACAATCAAAAACGTTTTTCCAGACAGTCTTTCCTTCAAGTCAAGATGAAGTAACTCTTTGTTATTTATATTACAAGAACTCCCTGCAACTGCCTCTAAGATGGCCTTGGTTACGTTGAGTTCATCGAAATCATCGGAAACACAAACCCACGCTGGAACATCAAATTTGTGCTTTATAGTATTAAACACAGATTGAGCTAAGGTAGTTTTTCCCACCCCACCCATGCCAACTATGGGAATCACGGAAATGTTATCATCAACATCATTATCAGCCTCTGAGAGTAATTTGAGTATGGCCTCTTTGTCTTGATCCCTACCAAATATGTTAGAAGGGTGATCTAGAGAGGTTGATGGAGATCTCCATGATGAGTGATGAGTTGCAATATGTTGAAGGCCAAGAATATCTTTGAAATTGAGAATGTGTTCAAGCTTAGCAACTATATCTTCCAGCTTACAAACCAAATCCCTTTCCTCGGAGTTGAAAAAGCGAGAAAAGTAGTTAACAGTACTGACCTGCTTGTTGTTGTTGGAAAGAGCAGCTTTGGTAGAGATATGGTCGAGAATGTCATCAGCGACATAGAGAGCATCTTTGAGATCATCAAGCCATTTGTTAACAGCAGAGTCATGAATCTGCTTTTGTTCAGCATCGTTAAGCACGGCTTCGACAGCATAAAGAGTGATCTTCAACCTCTGTATCAAATTGAGGTCAAGTTTCTTCCCACGGAGCAAGTCAACAACATGAGGAGAGGCAAGCCTGTCAAGGACAACCTCAACGAAGGCAGAGAGAAATGCTTCACCAACAGCAGCGGCCGCCATAATCTGGATAAAGATAAGTGATGTTGATTATATGTTGGAATGGAAGATAGTAAAACAGAAAGTAATTGTAGCTGCTGAATGAATTAAGGTAAAGTGGTTTGGTTGCTTTGCTTTAGTCGAATGTACTAGTGTGTGTCATGTCACTCTTGCTTTGCCTGGCACGATTGAAAAAAGAATAGGATGCTTTTCTCTTTTTATCAATCAGGATTGTAGCACGTTCTGTGGTTCCAATTTCTTTTTATCAAATACAAATATTCCTATATTACTTACATTTTTTCACTTAAAATATACTATCTCCCTTTACAATATACGGGAGTGTATAATCTAGTTTCTCGATATTGCAGAAATGACCGCGAAAAAACCGTATCAATAGTTTCTAATAAGTAATACCAATACCGTTACTCACTTGTTTTTTATGGTCAAAAATAAATTATGATTAATTCATACCACGATGACGGACCGCAATCGAGCACGGTGCGGCTATAAGAACTAAGTAGTAAGGTGAATTACCTCCAGGAGCCATCCAGTTAGACTTTCCTTGAAGAAGTGTTGACTGTTCAACAACATTTCCCGGTAGCTGTCTAAAATGGAAATTCTAAGTAACTCAAATTGAAAATAAGGATAATACTCATTCTTTGATTATCATAATGGGATTTCTGTTCGGATAAGTTTTACCTGAAAATATGAAATAAGTTATTTGTTGTTAATCTGCATCCATATACGACCTTGTTCAGCAAACTGCAAACAAAATGTAAAAGAGACAGTTTGGGCCAAATATGCGGTTCTTCCAGAAAACAAACACGATTGATTTAAGGTTTTACTAAAATGCAGGAAATTGAGAACAACAAACCGACTTTAGCTCAGTTGGTAGAGCGGAGGACTGTAGTTGGTACACCATGCTGTCATCCTTAGGTCACTGTTTCGAATCCGGTAGGTCGGAACTTTATTTTCCATTGGAGTTTTTCAGTGTAGCATCCTCCTAGTTTTGAGAAGAGAGGCTTCCATTGGAGTTTTTCAGTGTAGCATCCACCTAGTTTTGAGAAGAGAGGCGGCGAAGAGTTTCAAACCATAGGAGAAGGTTTTTCTTTAGTTTTTGTTGGATTGCTTTTTTTTTTTTTATTTAAAGAAAAAATGAATATAAAATGATTTATATTTAAATTCATTACTAATTGAATGAGTTGAACAAATTCAATAATCTAACATTAATTTAAAATAGTGTGAAAGTGATATTGTACTTTAGCAGTGGTCTAAATTTATTGTAAATTGTTTCAAGCTAGGTTTAATATCGAGGATACTCACTCATTAATCCAAAGTTATATTCATTAAGGTGTTGAATATACAGTGCATTTACTATCTTGAGACTCGTACTCGATTCATGCTACAGACAGTTATTCATCATTAGATATTATCTAACGGATCCTTCTGTTGTCACGTTGGGAAGCATGTTACATCTCTAACCGCCCCTCATATATAAGGTATCTCACATGTAGGGGTGGCAAAACGGGCCGCCCGCCCCGCCCGCCGCCCGCCCCGCCCGCCGCCCGCCCCGCCTTATGCCCGCCAAAAAATGAGTGGGGCGGGCATGCCCGCCAAGTAAAATGGGCATAAAAGTCATGCCCGCCCCGCCAAGATGGCGGGTTGGCGGGCGGCGGGCTTACCCGCCTATTTTTATTTATATTTTTTTAATAGATTAATAGATTTTTTTTTACCTTTTAATTAAACTTTTCACTTACTTTTTAAAACATTTTTTTATAAAAGCAACTTTTTAACAAATTTACTTAAAAAAAATTACATATATTTAAAATAAATGAATAAAATTAACCATCAAGAATTAAAATTACTAGAATTAACTAAAAAAAAGAGTTAGTTTTGGAGGAGAGGCGGGTTTTGGCGGGCGGCGGGCTTTGGCGGGGCGGGTATGGCGGGCGGCGGTTTTTTGCGGGGCGAGCTTTGGCGAGCGGCGGGTCTAAAATCCCAACCCAACCCGCCATTTTTTAGCGGGTGGCGGGCCGGGCCGGCGGGCCACAGCCCGTTTTGCCACCCCTACTCACATGAGACTTAAATATGCTCTAATCATAAGTTACAATATCCATATCTACTCATTTATTGATGTGTGTGTTATAGTGTTAACCTTGCAGATCTATTCTCACTTTGTCGCTCTCCGACGTACGGGAAGCTTGCTCTGCCTCACCAAGACTATATTACATTACTTTCCATCTATTTCTGATTCCCTAACAGAACAGTGGCGCCATCTGTGGGAACTTTTGATTCCTACAAATTTTCACGATTAGATTCCTTCCAATTCAAAGTCATGAATCACCATAGTGATCACACTCAAACAAAGAAGATTACTTTTAATCTAGCTGCTGAAAACACCATAGGTTCTCTAACTTCAGGATCCTTCTCAGTCTTCATTGTTGAGTCAATTGACGGTGGATTGACGAACAAGAAAGAACCTCCACCATAACTAGTCGAGAGACAAAAGGGTGACATGCATATTTTAAAGTTTTAAGACCCCGAGAAGGTGGATGAAACTCCTAATGCGGCACTTCCACTAGTCTTAAATGTTTTAAGACCCCGAGAAGTTTTAAGACCCCGAAAATTAAAATAGAGTTGCTGAAGGAGCAAGTAATTAGGCAAGAATTGATAACCTTTCATCATGCTGAGTATCATTTTAAGATCATTTTTTATCAACAACCGACCTTAGCTCAGTTGGTAGAGCGGAGGACTGTAGTTGGGACACCATGCTGTCATCCTTAGGTCACTGGTTCAAATCCGGTAGGTCGGATTTTTTATTTTTAGTTTTTAAACTATTCTGGTAGTTTTGTTCTTCAAAGGTGGAAACGAAAAAGTGAGTGGTGGTCAAGGACACAGGTGATTAACTTAATTATCCCTCGTTCTAGACACCACCTTCTTTTATTATTTAACTTTTATTTTTAAATTGAAATAATTTTTAATTGTTTTGATCATTACTATATTAATTTTAATGTTAATTAAACGATGGAAATATGTAAAATAACAATGTAGATGAATAAAATAATACATCAAAATGATTAGAAACACAAGTCAACGATTAACATCAAATTTGTTCTAAGCCGGTCAAAAGTTCAATTCGGGTAAGAATCAAATTCATAACCAAATTGTGCGAGATTTATTAAAATTATTCATCAATCATCATATATGAGTGACATACGTAAGACGTAAGATACATTTTCTCATCTTAGAGTTATAAGATAATAGAGTACTTCCTTTTTTTTTCCATTCATGTAAATAAATTATATATACATCATTTTGGTTAACTATTTAATTATGATACATAATTACCAAGACAAAATATTCTAATTACAGTAAACTAATTATGTGTAACTATAAGAACAATATTCTATTATATTACACCCCGCAGTAGAAGCAGGAGTTCACTAACGCTTAGACTGGTCTGAAAATCATCAATGAGAATGTGAGGAAGCCCTTTGGTAATGATGTCTGCAAGCTGATGTTTGGAGGCAACATGAGGAACTCGTGCCTGATCACAATCTACTTCTTTACGAACTAAAATGAATGTTCATCTCAATATGCTTGGTACGTCGTTGTTGCATAGGATTATCATAGAGATAAATGGCACTAACATTGTTATAAAGGAATCAGAAAATGAATCTCCAGAAGAGGATTACGAATTTAACACGACTTAGACACAACATTCGAAACACCTCTATATTTGGAGAGACCTGGTGTGTGAGATACTGAACTGGTATCCATGTTCCACTGACTGTCAAGAGTGTGGAGAGACATGGTGTGCATAGCGACCTTAATGCCTGTTGGTGTATAAGATGGTGTAGTAGCTGCAGATGCCCGAGGACGTTGTCCTAGAATGCCTGAATACTTCAAAGGATTGTTAGGGTGTGTCCATTGAGAGGTGGGATATAAGCCCTGAAGTATAGCTCATGGTAGTGGAGTACAACCCCATGGTCGCCAGATTGAGTAATGTTGTTGTTGTTGCCAAGGAGGAGAGAACCATGGTGGAGGGGCGTTGGGAGCTCCAAGATGAAGACCATGATGATTACTACTCTTTCCGCCTCGGCGTTGGTTGCCACGAGAGCGAGCAAGATTGTTTGGGCAGCGCTTGCCACGCTGAGAGGTGTCTTCAAAAGGTCGATGTTAAGTGGTGTGCATGAAAGAATGAGAACTAATGCTAGTCATTTTAGCAATATCAGCTACTTCCAAAGTGAGCATGGAGCGAGCTTGATAGAAGGTATGAAGAGGATTACTCTAGCAAATCAAGGTAGCAACAATTTAGTAAGCCTCTAGAAAACTATATATCAGTTGAAGAGCTAGACGGCGATTGTTGACAAGAGAGTCAACTTTCCTTAACTCGTCAAAGAGCATCTTAAGACGTTAATAGTAAGCAGACACAATGGGAAATTTCTCCATATGAGTGTTAGAGAACTCTTGCTCGAGAGTGACAGCACGAGCATTCTGATTGTTCTAGAAAAAGTCAGCAAAATGATTCGAAGCTTCCATAGCAGTGGAGTTTGGTTCTAGGATGGTGGTCAGCAGGTTAGTAGAAATTGTGGAATATATCCATTGAAGAAAGGTATAGTCAAGGGTAGTCCATTGTTCATACTCGGAGGTGAAAGTATCTGTTGATGGTTTCTTGTTTGTAGAGAGAACAATATCATGTAGAACCCGATGAGAGCGGACATGGATGCGGAAGAGCTCGACCAATATGCCATTGATCTTTCTCCATTTCAAAAAATTATTTTAAATTTTAATTATTTTTAAAAATAAAATAAAACAAAAAAATATATAACATTAAATATCATTATTTGATTGAATAAAGATACCAGAACCCAACTAAATTCAAGGGTTCATAGTTTTATCAGAAGGCAAAATCATAATTAACAAATTAACATGGATATTTGAATACCTAATGACGCATGTTAAAGTACAATTTAAATTAAAAGATTATTAAACGGGAAAACCAATCGTGACCGTGGGTATAAACAAACGCAACCAATCAATTTCGTGGAAACCCACTATTCGTTCAAATCGTAATAAACCCCCATTGACAATTTCGTATCAAAACTCGTTCGTTCTCTCTAACAAATCTTCGTGTTCATCAAGCAAACAAACTTAACAAAACCTAACATGCCAATTTCAAAACCACCAAATAATCTCATTATCACATTCACATAGATCAAACTCAAATTCGATTTTGCGCTTAAACGATGCTTCCATTATTGAAGCTTGGAACCCTCGCTTTGAAAACGCTGAGTAAACCAGTTGCCAGTAGACTCAAACAACAAGCTGCTATTCATCCTAGATTCCGTCAACTCATCGTTAATATGGCTCAGGTAACTTAGGGTTTATGGTAATGAAGATTCAAATTGTGTTTCATTTTGATTTTGATGTATTCTGTTAGTTTGAAATGTTTCAGACTTTTTGATATAGCGGAAACACGACACTGACATATTGACACTGACATGTTGATAGCATCCGTGATTTGAAAAAAATGAATAAATTAACTGTAATCACAAGTGATCTGTCGGTTTCAGACACTGACACTGACAGGTTGATAGCGGCAGTGATTTGAAAAAAATAATAAATTAAAGTGATCTGTCGGTTTCAGACACAGACACCGAGCCAGACTCATTTTTTTCTAGAGGTGTCGGTGATGTAGAGATGGATTCGAATTTTGTTGGTTTTAGGAAACTGAGAAATGGTGCTTTTCTGTGAGAGGGGAAAAGAGAAAAACCTTTGAAACCCTAGCTGGCATTTTGATTTAGGTATAAGTATGTTTTAGAGAAACTCTAAATCCTTTTTTGATTTAGGTATAAGTATGTTTTAGAGAAACTGTAATGTTAATACTGATTTGTACATGGACCTTGGATGTGAAGTTAAGAGAAACTATAATGTTGATTTTTTTCTTTTTGAAACAGTCTAATCATCAAATTACAACAAAGATGCAAAGGCGTATATATGGTCATGCAACGGATGTTGAGATTCGGCCTTTGAATGAGGAAAAAGCTGTTCAGGCTGCTGTAGACCTTATTGGAGAACTCTTTGTCTTCTCGGTAATGTGGACTTATAATTTGGAATTGGCTAAAGCTATTTTGCTTATTTTTCATTATTTTTGAAGACATGGATTTCATTTATGTGGGAAGTTATAACCATTCACTTGAAGCAAGTTAACTTTGTTGGTAGAATCTGGCATATGCTGCTAGGTGATATAGAGTTTTGCTAAGAACTAAAAGCAATAAATGAAAGTTATTCTGTGAAATGGGACATGGTTTATAAACTGCATTCAAAATATCAAGCGTTTTGAATTTCTCACGATTGCGTTTTGAGGGGAAATTACATTGAATGAAAAAGTTTTGCTGCTTTCTTTGTTAGGTGTTTTGACTTTTGAGGTTTATACCTTGTGTTGGTAGTTACTGAAATTTTGAAACTTCACATTAAACTTGGCCACTTGATGTTAGTTTTTAGATTCGACTAATGAGTTGGCAAGATGTTATGCAATTAGTTAACTCTTAAACTTTAACGAGTTATGGTCCCAGGACTCAAAAACAAGTTAAGGCAAAATTTGAAAAACTTGACAAATTGTGACCCTAATGACAAACACAGAGTTGGTCAATTTTGTTGGTTACTTGAGTTGAGTTTCCTCTGTTGTGCAATATGTTTATAATCATGAATCAAATTTATCTTGTTCTGTTTTGTCACTCAACAAAATAGTACTATTGTTGAGCCAAATACAGCATGCTTGTTGGGGGCCAAAAATTGAGTTATACTGTTATCGACTCTCAGACACAGGACTTGAGAGTAGAGTTCATTTTGTACTAAAATGACTTGTGTACACAGTCATACGCCTTGTTGTTGATTGTTTGCATTTGTACTGATCATAGGTTGCAGGTCTTCTCTTGATCTTTGAGGTACAAAGAAGTGCTAGATCTGAAGCACGGAAGGAGGAGCTACGAAAAAAAGATCTAGAGGTAATTTCACATAATCATTCAGTACACATATATTTGACACTGTGTCCTCTTAGTTTCAAACTTTTCAAGTTTTCATTCCCTTTCAATTTTGTTGTTTATTTATCTCGGTTCTTGTTTTCAAAATTGATCTAATATTGAGTTTATATATTTAAGGACTGGTAGTTTATCTATCTATATATTTGAATTAGGGTTTGTAGAGCATTACTGTCAAAGAAAATGCGATTTATGTTAATATTAGTAATTCATGACAAATGTACTCCTCCGCATTCGTATAATCATTGACATTGACACTGGTTCCAATTCAAGTTTACTGCAAAAAGTTATTTATTAGTCGAAGTTTAATATACAAATCATTATTTCTTAATTCTTTCTTTAGGCTATGAGGCAAAGAAATGATGAATTGGCAGAAGAAGTAGAAATTCTTAAGCATAGATTTGAAGAACTGGAACAGCTTGCTCGGGGACGTGGACTCACTGGCATTCTAAATTTCAAAAACATCATCAGTAGTAAGGAAGATGGGAAGACAGAGAAAACGGCTTGACCTGATGAAAAGAATAATTACTTTTCACAATTTTTGTTCATTTATCTTTGGCAGAAATATAATTTCTGACAAAGTTTCTGATTCATTTGAGGATTTCCTCGACAATTTTTTTTACCACAGTTGCTAACTTCGAATTCTCTATTTGTACTGAGAATATGGATATTTCAGTTATTGAAATATTCTCATTGTATTGGTCAAAATAAACTGCAGAGACTGTATAGTTTTTGGTGAAAGTCAAAGATGAATGAGTACAAAGTGATTGCATGTGTGCATTGCAACATATCAAGGGTCTCGTGTTCTCTTTCATTTAAGCATGGCTTTAGAATCTCCATTGAAAGCAATTTTATTATACATTCACGGTTGCTGCAATACTACTTTTGATTGCCCCCTAAACCTGAATAACAGCGCACCCAACAACTCGTCTCTTTGCTCCCACTAAATCTAAACAACTACGACCACTCTCTCCCATATTGAAATCGCATGAAAAGCTCAATCTGCATGGAATGTCTGCAGTATTAGTTTTCTGCCGAGAATGGTGAGAAGCTCGGCCAACAACTTTTCCTTTATATTTTACTTAGTGCATTGAATACATATAAGGATGAAGAATTTGACATGCCAAAGGATGCAAGGATCCAATTGGCAAACAAGTCAAACTTACAAATTAACACAAACAATGCAAACTGAGAAAGAGTATAATAGCAAGTTTATACAGTGCAAGCTGGATTTCTAGTTTTGCACCCTTGTTTTTTTGTTTTTATTTCTTTTAATTGGGCCAAGCTATTATGTTTTTGCTTACACCTCATCCTGATTTTTTTGCATCCTCCCTTTGTTTTACTATTATTCCATCTTTATCTTTTTAATTTTATTTATTTTTATTCTATTTTATTATTATTAATTATTTACTTAATCAAAAATAAAATAAAAAATAATGTGGCCACTAATCAAACATTTCTAAAAAAAATTAAAAACACTTGATCCACATCAAGTTTATTTTTCAAAATTAAAACCTATTCAAATCAAAATCAAAAGCATTTTAACAAAATCAATTTCAAATAAAAAATCGATCAAAGTGGTCAATATCAAGTTTTTTTCCTGCTTAATAAAAATGCTTAAAAACATTTTTCTCAAATAAAAATGAACGAAAAAGGACTAGTTGGATGTATATCCCTCTTTTCCACGAGTATTTGGATACCTGATGTATAGCTTGCATTTCGAATACTCGTCTTCCTCTCAAAACTTAATAACGCAATCGAATCTAATTCGTTTACGATAGGATGAAAAATGATTAATTAGGCGCATGCTCCTTTTTTCCCCCGAATACTTGGATACATGTTGTATAACTTGCATTTCAAGTACACATCTTTTTCGAGGGACATCAATTTGATTCATATCAAATACTTTTCGCAATAAAAAACAAATGAAAATGACTATATATATATATATATATATATATATATATATATATATATATATATATATATATATATATATATATATATATATATATATATATATATCCCTCTTTTTCCCAAGTATTTGGATACATGTTGTATAACTTGTCTTTCAAATACTCGTCATCCACCTAAAAATAATCTCAACCAATCAAATCTATCCTTTTCCGCCTTAGCGCGACTACGAAAACCTTTTCACAAATTGCTTTATGCATTTCGACGCGAAACAAACAAACGCTTCAGCCTCCAATTGCGAGCAACAAGCAATGTTTAACCGCTCAATACGACCTAAGCATCATTGTCTAAAATAAACCAACCAACAAACATTTTCTACTAAGAACTATGCAACTTTGAATTTCTCATTGCACTAGAGGATACGTATGAGCGATATTCAACGTCTCGTCAAACATCCTAATAAAAAATTTATTTTTAGTCATTTATTTCTATTTAAACACATGATAATAATTAGAAGAAAAAATATCTTAAACTAACATTCATATTCTCAAAATTAACTAAATGGTTCTCGTTGAGTACAACGAATGTGAGGGGTTCTAATACCTTTCCCTCGCATAATCGACTCCCGAAGAAAAATTTGGTTGCGACGACCGTATTTTTGTTCTTTTAGGATTTTATCGATGTTTTCCCTTATAAAATAAACTTCGTTGGCGACTGTGTTGTATTTTGAGAGTTTGTTACACTCGGTTATTTTTTGCGTCGCGACACTTAGGATAGGCGGCGTTGAGGTCGGTGAAGTCCACACACATTCACCATATGTTGTTTGTTTTTCTTACCAAAACCATGTTGGCTAGCCAGGTAGGGTATTTTGTTTCTGTTATGAACCTAACTTCAGGTAGCTTGTCTACTTCCTCGTCAATGGAGACCATCTTCTCCTTGCCAACTTTTTACTTCCTCAGCGCCACTAGTTTGGCAGTGGAGTGGATGGGAGGCAATGGCTACCGCCTTGGTGTCTATCCCTAGCATATCATAGGAGGCCTAGGCAAACGACATTTTTAATGACTTGAGCGACTATCTCATGTTCTTCTTCTTCGGTAAGCGAAATACCTATCTTTATCACTTGATGGACTGAAGAGTCTATTTGGACCTCCTTCAATTCATATGTGGGCGTGAGACTTTCAACGCTTACGTCCTACCTAGAACCCCAACGATTGAGGTCTGCATTTAGAACTTCATAAATAGGGGTGCCCACAAGAGCAAGCTCTTCCCTTTCTAATGTCAGGCTACTCTAATAGCATTCTTGAGCAATCTGTTGATCTCCTCGAATTGTACAGACTCGCCCTCCGAATAGCGGATACTTTAAGACTATGTATAGAGTGGAAATAACTGCCCCTAGTGCATTGCTGATAGGTCGACCTAGGATGATATTATAGGGCGACAAGGCATCCATAATAAGGTAGCCGACGTCTGTCGCCTTAGCATCTACGCCCTAGCCACACGTTGTCTCCAGGGTTACATGGCTTCTTACATGCACTTGTTCCCTTGAAAATGTCCTAGAACATGACGTCGACAGAGCTCCTAGGATCTATCATGACTTGCTTGATATCCCAATTGCCATGTTGCACATTGATGACTAGAGGGTCATTATCGTAAGGGTTGACTCTAATGGCATCCTTGTCCAAAAAGGTGTTGTTAAACCTTGTTTCTCTTTACGCAACCCTTGGGGAACTAAGATATATCACATTTGTAGTAAGCACCTGCCTTGCGTATTCCTTCAGGAGGAGCTAGAACTACCTCCACCGATGAAACCTCCGGCTATGGTGTTTGTATTAGAGCGTAGAATTTTATCAGCCATCTTCGAAGGGGAAGATTGAAGGAATTAAAGAGGTGTGACCCATGTTAGTTTTATTAGAGTCTCGCGTTGGGCGCCACTGTATAGGTCAAAAGATACAAGTGTGCATGGTATTCTTACAAGGGTAGGAGATATTCAGAGACGTTAGTAGGTTTATAACAATTGAGGGTGGTTAGAGTTTGATCACGCTGGCGAGAAACCCTCTATGGTGATCTTAGTGCATTGAATACATATAAGGATGAAGAATTAGACATGCCAAAGGATGCAAGGACCCAATTGGCAAACAAGTCAAACTTACAAATTAACACAAACAATACAAACTGAGAAGGAGTATATTAGCAAGTTTATACAGTGCAAACTGGATTTTTAGTTTTGCACCCTTGTTTTTTTGTTTTTATTTCTTTTAATTGGGCCAAGCTATTATGTTTTTGCTTACACCTCATCCTGATTTTTTTGCATCCTCCCTTTGTTTTACTATTATTCCATCTTTATCTTTTTAATTTTATTTATTTTTATTCTATTTTGTTTTTATTAATTATTTAGTTAATCAAAAATAAAATAAAAAATAATGTGGCCACTAATCAAACATTTCTAAAAAAAATTAGAAACACTTGATCCACATCAAGTTTATTTTTCAAAATTAAAACCTATTCAAATCAAAATCAAAATCAAAAGCATTTAAACAAAATCAATTTCAAATAAAAAATCAATCAAAGTGGTCAATATCAAGTTTTTTTCCTGCTTAATAAAAACGCTTAAAACATTTTTCTCAAATAAAAATGAACGAAAAAGGACTAGTTGGATGTATATCCCTCTTTTCCCCGAGTATTTGGATACCCGATGTATAGCTTGCATTTCGAATACTCGTCTTCCTCTCAAAACTTAATAACGCAATCGAATCTAATTCGTTTATGATAGGATGAAAAATGATTAATTAGGCGCATGCCCCTTTTTTCCCCGAATACTTGGATACATGCTGTATAACTTGCATTTCAAGTACACATCTTTTTCGAGGGACATCAATTTGATTCATATCAAATACTTTTCGCAATAAAAAACAAATGAAAAGGACTAGTTAGATATATATATATATATATATATATATATATATATATATATATATATATATATATATATATATATATATATATCCCTCTTTTTCTCAAGTATTTGGATACATGTTGTAAAACTTGTATTTCAAATACTCGTCATCCACCTAAAAATAATCTCAACCAATCAAATCTATATTTTTCCGCCTTAGCGCGACTACGAAAACCTTTTCACAAATTGCTTTATGCATTTCGACGCGAAACAAACAAACGCTTCAGCCTCCAATTGCGAGCAACAAGAAATGTTTAATCGCTCAATACAACCTAAGCATCATTGTCTAAAATCAACCAACCAACAAACATTTTCTACTAAGAACTATGCAAATTTGAATTTCTCATTGCACTAGAGGATATGTAGGAGCGATATTCAACGTCTCGTCAAACATCCTTATAAAAAATCTATTTTTAGTCCTTTATTTCTATTTAAACACATGATAATAATTAGAAGAAAAAATATCTTAAACTAACATTTGTATTCTCAAAATTAACTAAATAGTTCTCGTTAAGTACAACGAATGTGATGGGTGTTAATACCTTTCCCTCGCATAATCGACTCCCAAAGAAGAATTTGGTTGCGACGACCGTATTTTTGTTCTTTTAGGGTTTTACTGATATTTTCCCTTATAAAATAAACTTCGTTGGCGACTCTGTTGTATTTTGAGAGTTTGTTACACTCGGTTATTTTTTGTGTCGCGATACATAGAATAGGCGGCGTTGAGGTTGGTGAAGTCCACACACATTCACCATATGTTGTTTGTTTTTCTTACCAAAACCATGTTGGCTAGCCAGGTAGGGTATTTTGTTTTTGTTATGAACCCAACTTCAGGTAGCTTGTCTACTTCCTCGTCAATGGAGACCATCTTCTCCTTGCCAACTTTTTACTTCCTCAGCGCCACTAGTTTGGCGGTGGAGTGGATGGGAGGCAATGGCTACCGCCTTGGTGTCTATCCCTAGCATATCATATGAGGCCCAGGAAAACGACATTTTTAATGACTTGAGTGACTATCTCATGTTCTTCTTCTTCGGTAAGCGAAATACCTATCTTTATCACTTGATGGACTAAAGAGTCTATTTGGACCTCCTTCAATTCATCTGTGGGCGTGAGACTTTCAACGCTTGCGTCCAACCTAGGAACCCAACGATTGAGGTTTGCATTTAGAACTTCATAAATAGGGGTGCCCACAAGAGCAAGCTCTTCCCTTTTTAACGTCAGGCTACTCTTATAGCATTCTTGAGCGATCTGCTGATCTCCTCGAATTGTACAGACTCGCCCTCCGAATAGCGTATACTTTAAGACTATGTATAGTGTGGAAATAACTGCCTCTAGTGCATTGCTGACGGGTCGACCTAGGATGATATTATAGGGCGACAAGGCATCCATAATAAGGTAGCTGACGTCTGTCGCCTTAGCATCTACGCCCTAGCCACACGTTGTCTCCAAGGTTACATGGCTCCTTACATGCACTTGTTCCCTTGAAAACGTCCTAGAACAGGACGTCGACAAAGCTCCTAGGATCTATTATGACTTGCTTGATATCCCAATTGCCATGTTGCGCATTGATGACTATAGGGTCATTATCGTGAGGGTTGACTCTAATGGCATCCTTGTCCAAAAAGGTGTTATTAAACCTTGTTTCCCTTTACGCACCCCTTGGGGAACTAAGATATATCACATTTGCAGTAAGCACCTGCCTTGCGTATTCCTTCAGGAGGAGCTAGAACTACCTCCACGGGTGAAACCTCCGACTATGGTGTTTGTATTGGAGCGTAGAATTTTGTCGGCCATCTTCGAAGGGGAAGATTGATGGAATTAAAGAGGTGTAACCCATGTTAGTTTTATTAGAGTCTCGCGTTGGGCGCCACTGTATAGGTCAAAAGATACAAGTGTGCATGGTATTCTTATAAGGGTAGGAGATACTCTGAGACGTTAGTAGGTTTATAAAAATTGAGGGTGGTTAGAGTTTGATCATGCTGGCGAGAAACCCTCTATGGTGATCTTATGGTGGTTTGACAGAACCTACTCATATGAGGTGAGAGGCTCTGCATAGTAGCTTTATGCTTTTGAGTGAGATACGTAAGTTATGAACTGTCTCTCCTCATTCTAGTCGTCATTACGTATTTTTATGAGAAAATTTAGATGAATTGGAAAGAATATTGATAAAAAACAAAAGCAAAGTGTGAAGAGATAAGCAAAAATCCAAGACAAGGAAGAAATAAGAACTTAGTGAAATTTTTGAAGAAAAATAAAGGATTTACTTGTCAAAAATTAATATATTATTTTATCAACCTAAAAATATTTTTTATATATTTTTTATATTTTTAAAACTATTTTAAAATAATTTTGCAAAGAAAATTAAATAAAATAGAAAATAAAAAATAAATGATCGTGTGTGGTTGATTGGAGAGTCCATGGTATGGACTGGCAAGGCTGAAGCGCTGGATTGAGTGACTGACTTGATCAGATGGTGAATGGAGCGAAGGAGCATGACACGTACGTACACTGCAAAGCACCGGATCAGAAATTTTAAAAAAATTAAACGCGCGCGTCCCTCTGGCCAATGGGAGGGAGCCACGTCTCATCTTCTTCCTCAGAAAAGCTTTTTACATCGCTCATTTGCAGGGAGCTGTAAAAAGCTTCGCTCTTTTACACCTGTGCAACACGAATAAGGGTTAAACGCAAAATAAATTTGGCGCGAGGCCATGGATCAACTCGTCTTGTTCACACGAGTTTAATGGTACCACTTAGAACCTGTAATTTTGCTTAAATCGTGAATCCCTAATTTTGAGCTCAAGAACCCTAAAATGGTAATTGCTCGTACAGGTGTCTAAACATCAATTAAGTTTCCAGAAATGATCAGAACGTCAAACCAAACTTAAATATATGATTACATCGTGTTAAATATGCATGTACAATCGTATTTTTGTAAGTTTTTGTTTGAACAAACCGTGGGCTTTAGTGCTTGGTTCAGGGTGTTTTGATTGTTGGAAATGATTGGGATAGCTTCAGAATTGTTTGAGGAATGTGTTTGGATGTTTATTTGCACTTGAATTTAGCTTAAACTCAGAATTCGAATTTTGAATTTCTTTGAAAATTTCAAGTGTGATACAAGTATATCTTTGGCTCTGAATTCGTCCCCCCTTTTGATGCTGATAGACTCATGCTATTTATAGGCCAGATTGAGTGCTGATAACTTAAGCAACCAAGCTTTTCTTGCATACTTGAGTGTTTTGAATCTTTGAGATTTTTATTAATAAAACCTTTAAAAAACTTGGCCATGGCTTCAATTTTCTTCACTCCTCTTGCCATAGGTCTTCTGTACCTCTTTTCTCAATTATTTGAATCAATCTTGGCAACTCATGCTAGAGACAAAGCCTTGGATAATTATCTTGAATAATTTCTTTTTTAATTTAACTTTAAATGAAATAAAATTAAATCAAAAAAGAAATAAAAGTGTCATGGGCCTAAGATTGGTCGTGGGTGGCCTTAAACATCCTTAGGAACATGTTTGGATCACAAATGCTTGGGCCCTTTTGGAAAAAAAACAAATTTGATCAATGTTGGTTTCATGCATTTTCCCAAAAAATGGCCAACTTCAACAAGGCATAACTCCCTCAATTTTGATCATATGAAGGAGTTCTTGTACTTTTTAGAAACCTCAAGATGTCCTCCACAAGACACTTTGGAAGCTTTTTTGCATTTGGAGAAGTTATCTTGATGTTATGGGCTTTGACAAAAAACTGCTTTTTGTTGACTTTGAAAATGACCTGTAATGTCTTGGCTCATATTTCCCAAATGGTAAACCCAGTGACCATGGGACCAATTTCATTTGAAATATAATTGAATTTACTTCAAAATAAGATTTGGTTGGAATTTTTCGGATGAACGAGGAGAGAGTTATGGCCGGTCAAAGTGCAGTTGACTTTTTAGGAGAAAACCCTAATTTTGAAACTTGGAGTTTTGTCGATTTCTGAACCTTTCTTGATGAATTTTGATCAACCATTGATCAAATGATGAATCTTCTGACAAAATATGGATGTTGACAAAAAATTGCATTTTTGACTGTCTGTTGACTTTTCGGTCAAACTGGTCGTCTGTTGACTGTTTGAGCTGTTGACTGTGCGTCCGAGCGAATCGAAGTTTGAAAATTTGTCTGGTGGTACTTTGAGAAATATGGAGATCCATGAAATCCATTTGAGGTCTCAAAAACTCGTTCTCCTGAAAAAAAACAAAAACCCTAGTTAGGGATGTTTGTGTAAGAGACAGTTAGGCGTACCTGATTTTTGTGCAGTGTAGAGTCTCTGCTGATCATGTGATTATCAAAAGACTTCTAGAACAAAAATCTTAGAAATTTGAAATGTGAATGATTGATTTGACTGATGGTACAAACACGGAGAATTGCGCTGTCAGCGGGTTTGACTGGTAACTGGCTGTTCGGGTATTAACGTAACAGTTAAAGTAAAAACTCAACAGTTAAAGTTTATTTTTTCTTTTTGTTTTTGTTGTGTTAATGGTGAAAAATTATTTACATGGTTTGTTAGAAAAACAAAAAAAAATAATAAATAAAAAATATATACTGTATGCGAACGAAATTACTGATAATAATATTGAAAAGGATTTAATGCACAGAAATAAAAATTTAACTAGCAATAAACACGCATAATATTATCTCAATAATTAAACGGCGGTACAACAGACAATTCAATATTTAATACCGACAGTACAAATATTACATAAAAAATATAACGAACAGTACGGCAAATATAATGAACGGTACATTATTTGAAAGCGACAGATACGACAAACTTTAAGTATGACGATCAAAAATCCATGCTATAAACAACAGAATATAGATATACGGGAGTGTAAACATCCCAGGTCCGCATTTTTCAGGACTATGTAGACAGAAAAAGGACATGATCACCACAAAAACAGTGATGACTACAAGAAAAAACGTATCCACCCACTTTGCCATTTTTACCGGGGAAGAAGAGGAAATGATTAGGAGATAATATGATAGGAATTTGGGAGATGAGTGAAATTTGATGTGAGAATTTATGGAAAAAATGAGGGGTATCTATAGAGTAAAAAGAGGGATGGAGACGTTGGGGAATGAAGTGGTACCGCAAAAGGAAAGTTTGAATGATAGTAGAATAAAGTTAGGATTTGATTTGAAAGAAAGAGATTTGAAAAGAAAGAAAGAGATTTTGAAAAGAAAGAAAGAGATTTGGAAAAAGAATATAGTATAAAAAATTAGTGGAAAACAAAAACCAATAATAACTTAATTGTTACTAGTATGATCTGAAACCCCGGACTCTGTGCCTGCAAAATTTAATTCTGTACCAACTGTGTCAGTATCATTTATCTGAAAATAAATCTCAAATAAACAGTGTATGAAGTGATAAACAGTATTTGGCGTTTGTGTAAGAATAAATTCAACAGCGAACCAAAATACCGTACAAAAAAAACATTCTAAAAACTGAGTATTCATAAAATCAGGATATTTATGAAATAAAATCCAAGATTATATAAAACTCCCAATTTTTAGACAGAAGTCTGTTGCCTTTTTTTTTAAAAAAAATGCGGGCAAATTTTAGGGTATAACAGGGTGATAAGGAGATAAGACGTTGGAGTTATCATACATACATACTCATTTGCATACACGCAACATTTACATGTGTAAACATTCATACATCTACATTATATGCACAATGCATACGCATTTACAAAGCGATTTTCTATACAGGTAAACTTGTCCGAATCAGGGCAAGTGACTCCTATTGGTGCAGGAAAAGCTTGCTAGCACTATAGCAAACTGATCACAATTAACTGCAAGTCCTCTCTATGTAAGTCTCAGGCTTTAGCGAGGCGATTATCTTTCTCACACTAACTGCAAGGTAAATTTAGGGGTCTTCCATTATTTAATAACTCTTCGATCCGAAAAGCGTGAGACCTGCGTATTCTCACGCCATTCAATCCAAGGTAATTAAATAGGGGCAGTTGTCATACCCCAAAATTTACCCAATATAATTCACATCCGTCAATTTACTAAGGGCGTTAAAAATTAGGAGCCATAGGGTTTAATATACCTATTATTAAACTCGCTCTCTTATAAAACTTCCTTATAGGTTATTTAAAATAAATAAAGGTATGAATAGCAAATGTTTAAGATCCAATTTGATTTAGGCCCATTTGTTTATCACCATTTAACCATTGCATATTTATATTACTACTAACTATGAATTATTAATGTTATTAATTTCTATTATTAGTTTTAAAATTAATATGGGGTTATTAGGATTAATCAAGCATTGTTATTAGTACTAATATAATTATTAATTGGTGTTAATTATTATTATTAGAATATTATTAATTAGTATCTCTATTGGGTTATTATTAGGAGTATATTATTAACTAATTTTATTGATTAGGTGATTAGTTAAATGGTTAATTGAAGTTATTGGGCTTTTTGTTGTTGTCATTTTCTTGTCATTCTTTTGGGCCAAGAGAACCGGTTATGGGACTCGGTATTGGGTCATGGACTTTGGGCCAGGTTGCATTAGGAGTGGACCGGGTCAAACCGACCCGACCACTGTTCACTTTCCCCTTCCTCCATCGGTCGCCGCTACAACAATGCAAACCCTAACCCCAATCTCAAACCCAGGCCCAGCAATCAGAATCTTCAATCAATCAAATAACAGAAATAAAATCAAATTTTATAACAAAAACAAAATGAAAACAAGATCGGATTTTGATCGAAGTATAATTTTCATTAACCAAATATCAATTACAAATCGAATCTCTAAATCAAAATTAAACCTAACAATCTAATCTAATCTTTCTAAGATTGAATCTAACCTAAAATAAATCTAAACCTAGTCTATAAAAGAAAAAGAAGGAAACAATAGAGAGGAGGGAAATTAGAAGAAGGAAAAGCCATAAACGCCGCCGCGAACGAACCCTAAGTGCCGCCGCTTGAACTTCGATCCGGTACCTGCAAACAGAGAAGGGAGAAGAAGATTAGAGCGAGGGGGAGCTTACACGATCCTGAATTCAAGAATTAAGGTAACGAAATCTTGACTTAGCTTAGGTTTGAATCGGTTTGCATGCTCTCGCTTTGGGTTTCTAGAAATTTTGTGTTGCGATTCATGTGTTAGGTTGAATTTCTGGGTTTATGATTGAGGTTTGGGGGCGGGGAAGATGAAGATCATGATGATCTTCATCTGGATTCGGTTTTTTCTGGGTTTTCGGGTTGAAGGGACGAATATTCCGATGAATATTCATCGGATACTGGGATCCTACGGCGGTGCTAGGGGTGGTTTAGGGTGGTGTTCTTGGGGTTCTTGTGCCTGGGTTTTTCGGATGAGTTCACTGGTTGAAGATCAACCGGGAATTGAGGTTTACGGTGGGGTTTTGGGGTGGTAGGGGTGGTTGTCGGAGATGATGGGTGGTTACGGGGTCTGGGAAGAGAGAACGAAGAGAGAGAAGGTCTAAGTTAGAGAGAGAAAGAAAAATGAAAATGGGAGTGGAATGAAGGTGAGAGGTGGATAATTGTTGTTCTGGAGCGTTAGATCGTAGCCACTTGGCCTCCCATGGCCAATTGGCAGCATCACTGAACGTGACTCAGTGTGTTCTCCTCTACCATGCACCCTTTAGATCAATACATGCAGGCCATTAGATCTAGATCCATGGCATAGGTTTCGCTGTCTCACCGTAACACCTTGTACACGCACACACTAAACCAACCGGGCCTCAATGTTGATGGGCCAGGCTCTGTTGCTAATTACACCCCCCAAATCCTTACCCTGAACACAGAATACACCCCCCTGCGCAAAAGGAAAAAAACCCAATAAAAACTAATTAATTTTTATTTGATAGTTTTAATAATTGTTAGTTGTTCTTTTTATGATTTTAATCTAATTTTCTCCTCGAACCGACTATACCTATTAGTCGCATTAGTCGAGAAATAATTTTTGATCAATTTAATTTATTTGTTAATAATAATTTAATTAATTCTGATTTAATTCTCTCCTCGACCCGACTAAATATATTTGTCGCATTAGACGAGAGATAAAAATATATATAAAATTTAAAACATTTTTATTTGCTGCCCGCGACGATCAAATCCATCGATCAGAGTAACCAGCAATACCCCATAATCCGTTAACTATAATGATCAAACCTATTGATCATCGCATCTAACGATGACACATCATAATCAGGGTTGTATGCCAAACCTCAAAACTTTTTCATCCTCAAATCAAATTCAAAACTAACTGCGATAGGCCATTCAAAAAGCCTTTAAAACAACTTCCAACCATATCAAATCAAATTCCAATTCAAAGGCATACAACCCTGTGCCCGAACTACGTTGACTCTGATTCTCCATAAGGAGATACGTAGGCACTTGGATAACCAAGGCGAGTCCCCTTCCCTAAAACCTCAATTCAGTTCAAAACTCACTTTTCGCCCTATTCATTTCCTTAGCTATAAACCTCAATATTTAGCCATTAACCTTTACTTTGAACATAAAACCTTAGGAAAGGGTTGAGGGTGCCTAACACCTTCCCTCGACCTGATTATAATAATCTTACCCCGATCTCTAAACTGCGTAGGGTTTCCTATTCGCCCTTCAGAATAGGTGGCAACTCTATAATTTAATTTTTAGAGCAGGTTGCTACAGCTGGGGACTCTGCTGGGGACCACTATAATGGTGAATTATTATGCTCCTAAGGCTTGAGAGGGTTTAGGTTTTGGTAAACGGTTTAGGTTTTTGGCGAAATTTTTAGGGTTTGGCTAATTCGCCATTTTAGGGTTTGGTTTAGGTTATGGTTTTTTTTAATAAATATTTAATTTCTGTTTTATTTATTTATTTAATTTTTATTATTTGCCTAAATGTTAATTGTTTATGTTAATATATTTGCATTAAATGTTTAAATGTTATATTAATATATTTGCACTGCTGGGATTATAAAACTGTTGTTAAACCTAAGCGTGGGAATTATATTTAAGACCAGAGGGGAATTACATCGCCTACGAGTCTTATTATAATTCCACTCAGAGTGGGTTAAATATCCGGAAAGGTCTGATACGAGGCTTGACCTTGTTGAGGGCTGGACTTGGTATTTGGCTGATCTCTCTGGGAACCTACCCCTAAAACTCGAACCTCATGGATAAATGAGTTGTTCAAAATCCTAAGAGCCAAAAACTCTCGGCGGCTACGAACGACCCCATGAGACCTTCTAGAACATACCAATAGGAAGGGTAGGCACCTTAAGCCGTTACATCGAACATATAAACCTAGGGCTTATGTGCTTATGTGTTTAATTGTACGCTTTCATTATTTTTTATATATATCATATAATTGTTGCATTCATCATACATCATGTGCATTCTTGCATCATGTCTTATCCACGAAAAATAATGAGAAAGATAAAAAAAATGAGTTATTATATTTAATCGATGGATGTGGATAAGACATAAATACGAATAAAGCATATCATTCATGGCATGCATATCACTTTCATGGCATTGAAAGAAGATTTCTCTTTTACCTTCAGAGCAAGAGACCATTGGGAAGGATAATCTAACATTCCGACCGTCTTACAAGACAAGATTTCAGCAAAAGAAATCAATGGATCAGCTAGAACAGAATCAAGCCGCCCTTCGTGAGGAGGTGGATCAACTAAAGGTTAGTATGGAAGAGGTTAAAGGAGGCATGGCTCAGATGCTAGGATTCATGAAGGCCCTCCTAGATAAACAAGAAAAGGCAAAAGAGGTTCAGTCTTGGGATACCCTGGTTCAAGATGAGATCCCCAACGACGAAACCCGCTGCCAAGATTTGTGGCAGGCTTTGGCCCTGCTAAGGATAGACCTCAGGTCCGATCTGTTAGGAGAGCTATCCAATTCCAAGAGAAAGGAGATACCTCTCAAGAAGGATTTGTCCCCACTCCACAGACTAAAGGGACAACCTGCACAGTTCGCATTCCTGCTAACAATGTCCCTGAGGATGACGATTACTCGGATCTACAATACGGAGTACAAGAGGTAGACAACACAAACCAAGCACCTCAGACACAGCAGTCTATTCCCAACTCTAGGGAAGACTCCAAGGACAATGAACAGATCAAAGCGCTAGAGGAGAGACTAAAAGTGGTAGAAGGATACGACGTTTTCGATGTGGATGCCTTCGAAATGAGCTTGGTCTCAGACTTGACTATCCCGCACAAATTCAAGATTCCCGACTTCGAGAAATACAAAGGACTCACATGTTAGAGGAATCACCTGCGCATGTATGTGCGAAAAATGGCTGCTTACGCTCACGATCAAAAGTTGATGATACACTTCTTCCAAGATAGCTTAAGCGGAGCATCTATTGACTGGTACCTGCAATTGGAGAAATCCTATATCCGAAGCTGGAATGATCTTGCTAACACATTCTTGACGCAATATAAGTACAACCTGGACATGGCACCCAACCGGATGTAATTACAAAATATGTCACAGAAGAAGGATGAATCATTCAAGGAGTATGCCCAAAGGTGGAGGGAAATGGCTTCTCGAGTCCAACCTCCCTTGATGGAAAAAGAACTGGTGGACATATTTATGGGCACTTTGCAAGGACCGTACTACGATAAGATGGTCGGGAGCATATCTTCAGGGTTCTCAGACTTGGTAGTCATTGGCGAAAGGATTGAAAATGGGATCAAAAATGGGAAGATACAAGGGGCACCCTCAGGTTCCTATCACACAAAGAAGTCATACGATGGGAAAAAGGAACCCAACACTATTGGGGCAATCATGGTTAATCAGACACCAGCACTACAACAGAAGGATCAGCAAAAGCAAGAGGGTGGCCAACGCACCTGGAGGTCAAAGCCAAAACGATCATTCACCCCGTTGCACATGCCACTGTCTCAAGTCTTGCAACATCTGCTCAGTCAGAACCTGATAACTCTGCTGCCTCCATACTCATCTCTAGCTAACCCCGCTCCTGGGTACAAGCATCATGTTAGGTGCGCTTATCACTCAGATAGTCTTGGTCATGATACAGAGGATTGTGGGCCATTGAAGCACAAGATCCAAGATTTAATTGAAGAAAGGCTCATTGAGTTCGAAGAGCCTCGCAAGTCTACTGCTATAAGTGGCTAGAAGGAGGGTTTCTTAGATCATTAGTTTCGTTTTCATTCGCAATTTCTTTTCAGTTTGCTTAAACAATTGGTCTTACGACATACGCTATGTACTTTACAATAATCATTAATGCATTGCTTACGTTTGTCTTGATTTATTCCAAGTGTCTTCACTATATTTAAAACTGTGTTTTTACTTGGTTTTCTTATTTGTGATATTCAACTTTCGTTCAAAGATGTATACCTTTAGAGGGAGAATAACGAAAACGATACCACAATCTCATACAGTACGCTTTCGAACAGACCGTGTTGACGATGTACAGGCATTGTTTCAATTCCTATACAGTGGAGATATAAGGATGTTAATCCCTCGTCAATCCCTTTGAGCCTAAGAAGTAGGAGTTTTCCTTCACGTACAAAATAAAAACCCTCAAAATATAACCTGGGGTAGGGTAGCTGTTCAGTTAACTTAATTATCCCAAATTGTTCCTTTGAACGAAATCATTGATGGTTCCCCATCATCATTGAGGCTGGCAGTCAATGTCCACAAAGAAAAAGCAAAAATGACGCAAGGCCTGCTAAGTCAAAAAAAAAACCTATGAAGGAGACTTAGGCAAAATTGGGGCATCCCGGTGACTGTAATTTTAAATAAACAGTTCAGGCAAAAATTAGGGATAATAAAGTCAAAAAAAAAGAGCACTACATACTCTCGACAAAACGGGACGGAGTGGAGAACAGATTTTGTTGTTGGTCGGTGTACTGATTTTGTTCTGGTTCCCGTAGTAGTTGTTGCTGCTGCAGTTGTCGTTGTTGTAGTTGTTGCCGTTGTTGTTGTCGTTGTTATTGTTGTTGTAGTTGTTGTTGTTGTTGTTCCTCTTCAGGTTGTTGTTAGGGTAGGATGTAGTTGTGAGCACGGGGGTCTATTAAGTAGAACAGATCTGCAATAAACAAGTTAGGGGTTGTAACCGTACGATACCAACTCATGTACTCGGCAGACGGTTTCCTCTCATGATCACTGACGGGGAAGTTGAGGACATATTGGCGACGGTCCTTCCACATCTGGCGCCACACGGGTGCAAAATCCTTCCAGTTTTGGTGAGTCCACTGATGGTTGACTCGTCTGAGGTGCCACACTCCCAAGTCAACTGGAGGGTCGGGTATACCTTGACGCATTCCGAACTGTAGCATGACCCGGTCACTATGATGCATTTCGATGATGTTGTACCGGATCAGGCAACATGTTGTAGTCCAAATTTCTGCATCTGCAGCTCTAGGCTCATGGTTGCAATTGAGATACGGTCTCCATATAAACTGCATGCATAAGAGTTATACATTATTTCGGGCAAGTATTTATAAAAAATACACTTATAAAAGAGCAAAAGATTAGAGATAATACTTGATGGGGTCCTAGGTGATCAATCAGCTGGCGGTACATTGTGATATTTGACCGCGGATTTTTTGTGAAGTCCATTTTTTTCACGCAAAATCTAAAACGCAAATTAAATGATTTAGTTAGAGTAGAGTAGATCATAATCCACTAATTGTGCATGAAAAATATGGTATATTAAAAACTTACCTCAGTGCATACGGAAAGGTCTAACTGCCATTGTTAATCGGGGCCATTATGGGCATCCTCCACCACCCCCACACCTGCACCAACAGAGCGCATCCATAGAATGTGCAAGAATCATATTTTGAGTTCTTGCACAGGGATTGGTACACCGTATCCAGCACTGCAGACCCCCAGCTATATAGACCAACTCTAGTAAAATCCATTAATAAACGAAGATACATAAAATTAACAGTGTTACCAGTACTATCTAGAAACAAAACGTTTCCAATTAGCAAGAGTAGGTAGCACCTGGTTTTCTGAAGTATGGTCTCTTGGGGAGACGCATCATCCAACCGAAAATTATCATAATAAACCCTTAACCTCTTAAGGTTAACACCCTGTCCCCTAGCTCCAACTTATCCCTCTATCAAGTCTATGCCCAATGCCTGAAAGCATAGGGATTTTCCTGCATTACACAGCCATTAATTGCCTTCCCGCCAACTGGAAGGCCTAGTAACATATGAACATCCTCCAGGGTGATGGTGCACTCCCCTGTTGGAAGATGGAAAGTGTGTGTCTCCGGCCTCCAGCGTTCTAGCAACGCCAGAACAAATTTGTGATCAATAGAAGACTCAGCGATGGTGCTAATCGGTCCGAAACCAACAACGTCCAAGTAGGGTCTTATGCGGTCGTCCAGAGCGATGATCGAGTGACTACGAATCCGGAAACGGTTAGCGTCCTGAAAATAATTATGTATGCATAAGTATTCAGTTATTTCATCACAGACAGGTGTGGTGGTCGTTTTCTTTACCTCCCCGTTTCACTTGGGAGGACGGCACGCTAAACCCTTCACGCGAAATTTGGAAGGAGAATGCGCCCGTGGTGGGATGAATTTTGTTTCAGTTCTTCCTACGATATCACACGAACTTTCTTATTGGTCCTACGAGTAGGAAAGGGAAAAAAAGATCTCAACTAAACCCTAGGAGTTTGCTAAGTGTGGGGATTTCACCTAGACTAGAAATTCTGGAGTCCGGGAGGTCGGTTATACATAGGGAAGTGTTTAAACACCCTACATATCTGTAGTACTCTACAGGAACCTTCTCTGTGTCATTGTGATTGTGTTTATTGCTAATGATTGGGAAAGTTTCTCCTTTGTATTAGGAGAAAGAAATGAATTGATTAAAAAAAGACAGACAGACAAACAAACTGACTATTTTTGGTATTTTATTAGCTCGCTGAGATTCCTTGTGAACCTCATGCCTACATATCCCTAGTGGAAGTCAGAGCTTAATGTAGTTCGGGGAACTAACTAGGGAAATTAATGATTTTTGGTGCCTTGCTTAAAGCTCAAGGTTGAAGCTTGGAATTAAATCTCTGTTTACAGTAAAGAGACATGGAATCATCTCTACAGAGAGGTATTTGTACTATTCTACCACAAACATTTAAAGGAGTGACAGAATAACTGAATTCATTTCATTCAAGAGGGGGACCTTACTTGTGTATGTGCAAGTATACCAGTCAAATGCCTCTTAAATGAAAGAAAGATGCTCATCCAAATTAGGGAAAGTTACCACATGTCTGGGTTTTACTGCCAGCTCATGCCTTTCAAAATCCTAAATGGGAGACTTGATTAAAATTGAAATGAAATGTAATGTTTGTTTGAATGTGGTAGAGTAGTAAAAATATCTCTCTATAGAGATAAGCTATGTCTATCTACTGTATAAAAGATTTGACTTTAGCTGGCTTGTATGAGGCCCAAGCTTGAGGCTTTTTGATTGATTAATTAATATTATTGACTCTGGGAGATGACTCCACTGGGGATTAATTACAGGGTATTTTTGTGTTCTGTACAAAGCCCAGAATTGAGGCTGACTCTACTTAGGGAGACTCTATTTATGTGCCTTGTACAAAGCCCAAGGTTGTGGCTAATTGCTGAGGATAATTGAATGAATGACTCTATTTTATGTGCCTTGTACAAAGCCCAAGGTTGTGGCTGACTCTAGCTAGGGAAAACATTATTTTCTGCCTTGTACAAAGCCCAAGGTTGTGGCAGACTCTTAAATAAACTGAGTATGGATGACTCTATGGGGAAAAGATCCTAGGTGTTAGGAATCTTTGACACATGAAAATATGGTTTATCTGCCTTGTACAAAGCCCAAGGTTGTGGCTACTGAATGATGAAGAACTCACTGGGGAGACTCTATTATCTGCCTTGTACAATGCCCAAGGTTGAGGCTGACTCTTGACAGGGGAGTTTTATTGTTTGAGTGCCTTGTATGAAGCCCAAGGTTGAGGCTAACTGTTTTTGTTGGTTTTGACTCTACTGAGGAGATTTTATTTATTGAAAGACTGTTTTTCTTTGGAAGCTAACCCTTTCTAGGGATTTTGACTCAGCTGGAGAAATTATTTGGTAAAAGACTGACTTTATCATGTTTTTTTGGAGACTGACCCTTTCCAGGGATTTTGACTCTTTTGGGGAAATTATCTCCTAAGAGAAATGAATCTTTATTTTTTGACATTTTTAGTAATTGACTTTGGAGGCTAACCCTTTCCAGGGATTTTTATTAACATGAAGGAATGTGTGGAAGCTAACCCTTTCCAGGGAATTTATTGAAAAGGAGGTTGATTTTAATTGACTTTGGAGGCTAACCCTTTCCAGGGAATTTATTGAAAAGGTTGGCAGAAAGATTATCTAGTGGAGACTTCTTGTTTAAAGCCCAAGATGAAGGCTGACACATGCTGAGGAGAAGTAAACATGGATCCTAGACTCTGCTAAGGAAGATTGATGAAGATAAGGGTGACAGAGACTGTCCATGTCTCTCATTCCAAAAATGTACTCAATGCAGAATTGAGACAAACTTAGCTTGTTTAAGGTCTGGTTTAAATTGGAAGAAACTCACCAGGGTATGTTAAAAGGTGACTAAAGACCTGTTCCTATGTTTATAAGAAACCTGATGGGTCCTTGTATACAAGCTCAAGAGGAAGCTGGAAATGCTTTTAAGAAGCCTGTGGGTCCTTGTACAAAGCCCAAGAGGAGGCTAATCGAGGGTCCTTGTTATAGCACAAGAGAAAGCTATGTAGTTTTGAACTTATTTTGGCTCTAAGCAAATGGGTAAGAGGTTTCACCGGGAATAATTCCTCTTTGGGTGGATGTGTCCTATTATTTGGATTCTAAGGTTTTTACCAAGATGTTTCACCGGGAATAATTCATCTTGGGGGTTTGAACTACAGATCTCTAATTAGGAAAGAGCCTTCACCGGGAAGACATTCTCAATCCTAGGTCATATTCCTATAATATATATATAGTTTAACTGTCCTAAGGTTTATACTCAAACGTAGTTCTAAACTAATATATATGCACAATTTATATTTGACAGTAATTTAAATAAAGACTGTAAATTAAAAGCTTGTAAAGCCTAACCTGGATGGAGTGGAGGCCATTGAAGAAGTATGTACAGAGCCTCAACAGTAATATTTGTTGTTTTGTTGATAACAGTTGAATATATATATATATATATATATGATAAACAGTTAATGGTTTTTGAAAACAGAAGAAGTGAAGATGGACAAAGGTCACATAGGTATCTGAAGAGTTTCACCGGGAATAATGCCCTTCAAATACCAGAAGAATGTTTTGAAAACAGAAAGAAGATTTTGAAAATACAGTTTTGAAAACAAGCTAAGAAGAGAAGGTTTTTGGGACTTACACTCTATTAGAGGCCCAGTACTTTACAGTACTGGTTATGAGAGCAATTTGAAAATGATTTTGAATGATACAAGGTTTTGTTGTTTGAAAACCCTAATCATTTGATTTATTCGGAGATTGAAAACAGTTTTGAAAATTGACAAAAGTCAACTTAATTAAGGTAAAAATAAAGATCTTTACCTAATTAAGACCTAAACAATTAGGGTTTTATCATAAAATTATTTACAAAGTGATTAGGTTAAAATAAGGTGACAATATATATTTAAAGTATTTAAGAAAACACTTAAAAACATACTATTTTAAACCTAATAAAAATATATGAAATAAATAATATTTTTATGATTTTTTTTATTATTCACAAAATAGATATATTAAATGACAAGTGTGTAAAAAATGAAGTGAAAATGATTTAATTTGATAGGTTAAATATTCATGTTAAGTTGTGAAGAAAATAAGTGTGAAAAGTGGTAAAAAATATAGAAATGTCTTCACCAAGGCTTGAACTCACGCCCTTTAGGTCACACACCCAAAACCAAACCACTGGGCCAGCGCGCGCATGGTGATAGTAACTTGCACTCATTTGGTTATGTTTTAAAACAAGTAGTAAATCATTGAAAAATAAAAGAATCAAAAAGTCTGGGGCGAGGGGGATTCGAACCCCAGACTTGAGGCATGATGAGACTAAGGGCGTATGGGAGGCCACTAGGGCAAGTTTGTTCAGTCGTTTAAGGAACACCTATCATTCAAAATAAAATAAACTTTGGCCCCAGATTCAAATTTTGCGTGCCATGGCCATAGTCATCTTCTCCCTCGAGCTCAAGGATTTCCAAAATCCTAACTCTCTGGTTTCTCAACTAAATGACATGATGTAAACATCAATCTTGTTCTAAATTTCCTCACGAATCCAGATATGTAACTAACATTTATTTATATGAACTATAGCTACCTAATTTCTCAGAAAACTCTAAGAACACATAAACCCTAAATTTAAAATTAAATGACAAACAAGATGAATAAATGCAAGATGATAGAGGGTTTTCAATCCTCTGATGATGCTAAACAAAATAGAATCGAGCTTTAACTCAAAGAGTACTTAAATTAAAGAGGTGAGGTTCAGAAACTTACCTCTGAAAATGGAGGTCGTGAGGATGATAGAGAGCACCTGGGCTTGAATGAATGATCTCAATAGCTTCCCTGAGACTCAATGATGCTAACTGAATGCTTATTGGAGCTTGAATCCTCCTGAATTGCTCTGTGGACCTCCCTCGATTTCAGCTTCAAGTGAACATGGAGGGTGATGATTCTCGAGTTACAGATGAGCTGCAGCCACCTGGTTAGCTTCACTATGACCTGAGGAGTGTGCCTGGATGATTGGCTTGGCTCGGAACCTCCTGAATTACTCCATGGACCTCCAACTGCAAATGCTCCAAAGTGAGAGCAACAATGGTGTTCCTCCACTTACAGAAGTGATCCAGGTGCTTGGATCACCTCAAATGAACTCCCTTGAGATGTTAGAATGCTCACTTTCCAAAGATAAGCTCTGGTTTGAAGAAATCGATTCTTCTTGCCAAAGAACTTTGAAAAACAATGAACATGAGAAGAGAAAGAGAAAGCAAGGAATATGGTTGCTTTGGTGTGTTTTTCTACTGAAGTATGCTCTCCTATTTATAGGCAAATGTCTCAGTACGGATTGGGAGAGTGAGCTTGCTTAGTGAAGCAAGTTTGGTTTCTTAGCCATGAAGAAATTTCAAAGAATATCCAAGTGTGATCATTGCATTTTCGAGCCACCTCCCCTATCCATTGATTCTATCTGATCTTAGGGGACAATTCAGATGCAAAGTGAGCTCTAATTGGTTGGTGAGAAGATTCCTTGGGTGATTCATCAATTTGCCATAAATTCACAAATGTAATCATTACATAATCACATGTTCTTGTTTTAGGAATCTTCTTCAATTATCATGGCATGGTGAAAATGAATGCATGGTATGTTTTCAGATGTGTTATGGGTCGTGTAGCATCCATAATTGAGGTCATGTGCACAAAATTTCAAAGTTCAAAAATGATGCATGACCTATAATTTTACTTCATGAGGCCAACTTTGAACAAGCATAACTCTTAGCTCAAATTGAATTTGGAGAAGGTTGAACACAATTTGGAAAGCCCTAAACATCTACTTCAAATCATTAGTTTATGTCTTCTTCAGAATCATTTGGGAAATTTGTGAAAAATGAGCCCAAAGTTGGATGAAAACTAGGTTAAAACACTTAGAAAATTTTCTAAGTGTTTATGACCTAAAACTTCAAAATTTTCAAAACTCTTAAATGATTGATCTTTTGAAAAAAGTTCCTTTGTAAGATGTTGTTTTATTTTGCAAGATCTACAACTTTCATGTTGGAAGTTTTTTGAGTTGTGTAGGTGAAATTTTGAGTTCTCACCATGCCCTTAAAAACCCTAATTCCCGACTTTTTGCTCCTTGATGAATTTCTTTGAATTTCTTTGGTCAAATGACTTTGACATCCATATATTGATGATATTGATCTTTGAAAGTCATTTTTTGACCAAAAACCTTAAAAGTCAATGATGATCCCACACAGTTGACTTTTCCTGACAAAGTGAATTTTTGGGCTTTTGTGTAGAAACAAGATCTTTTCCTCAAATGAATGATGTAAATGGATTATATTGAGGTAGTAGAGATTCTTGAATCATGTCTTGAGTTTTGGATCCATGCCCTGATTAAAAGTCAACTATCTTGGTGAATTAGGTCAAAAACCCTAATTGTCGACCAGAGGACAATGATGACTGTAGACTTTGAACTGAGGTGTAATGTCCAGTGGATCTTGTCATATGAGTTGTTTGAAGATGATTGATGTCTTTGAATGGTCCCTTAGGGCTTTTTAGGGTTTCCCAAAGGTGATCCCTGATTTTAGTCCTTGATAGGCTCCAAACCCTAGTCTGTTGATCTGAGTAATCCTGTACTTAGATGACTGGGTGTCTTAATCAATCATAGGTGTAATAATGAGGCTTTTGAGTCTTATGATTGTATTAGAGACTAATCCCTCTATTGATTGATCCTTTGCCTGAGTTTTCTTGTCTTTGAACACCCTTGATTGAATGTTAGGCTGTTCTGGATACTTGCTTTGACTTGATGAAAAATCCTGAAGATATGTCATCTCAGGGGGGTCAAAAATTAGGGTATGACAGATGCCCCTATTTAAGTTTCTTTTATCTGGAGGGAGAGAGATTGAGATTTCGATTTCTCCTGCGTAAAAGAGACTTAAATATCAGAGAATGCCCGAATTTTGGGCGCTCCTGAGATGATAAAATCTTTGCACAATTTGATCCCGTTGTCGCACTTGGCAGGGGATGAGGAGACAAACTCCTGCAGAAATACTTGATGTGGATTCTGGCGAATGGATGGCAGTGTAGATTGCGCAATCCATCTTCTTTAACTAAGTGTTGATACTTAGAAAAAGGTAAACAACCTCCCCCTTGTTTCGGATGTCCATATCTCGAAACTGGTCTCAGTTGCGTTTGGACAATATCTCAGATAAAGAGAAAATTTCCAACGGTTTGTTTCCTCATCAAACTTCTTACCAGCACTTGGAGGTAAGATACCATTTGATGGTAATAAAGAAACTTCAAGGGTTTGTTTCCTCATCAAACTTCTTATCAGTACTTGGAGATGAGATACCATTTGATGGTAATAAAGAAACTTCAAAGGTTTGTTTCCTCATCAAACTTCTTACCAGCACTTGGAGGTAAGATACCATTTGATGGTAATAAAGAAACTTCAAGGGTTTGTTTCCTCATCAAACTTCTCATCAGCACTTGGAGATGAGATACCATTTGATGGTAATAAAGAAACTTCAAAGGTTTGTTTCCTCATCAAACTTCTTACCAACACTTGGAGGTAAGATACCATTTGATGGTAATAAAGAAACTTCAAGGGTTTGTTTCCTCATCAAACTTCTCATCAGCACTTGGAGATGAGATACCATTTGATGGTAATAAAGAAACTTCAAGGGTTTGTTTCCTCATCAAACTTCTCATCAGCACTTGGAGATGAGATACCATTTGATGGTAATAAAGAAACTTCAAAGGTTTGTTTCCTCATCAAACTTCTCATCAGCACTTGGAGATGAGATACCATTTGATGGTAATAAAGAAACTTCACCATCTTCCCTTTTGACCTGGCATCTTTGAAAGATTGTCATATGGGCCCATGCTCTTTTGAGGGGCTAATGACTTTGTTTGAAGGCGGACGAACTGTTTTCGGGGTGGAAACTGCCATTCGTCGACTGGTGCCTGGGGAATCAACAAACTGTTTTCCTAAGAGGAAAACTACCATTTATCGACTCTGTGGGGATCTAAACATCCCAGAAACAGACAAACTGTTTGAAGAAACTGCCGTTTTGTCGATCTCTTGAGTATTTAACAGACAAACTGTCTTTTCTTGGGAAAAGACTACCATTTGTTGACTTCGCTGGGGATCATGAACTATCTTCTGGACGAAGACTACCATTCACCGATTCCGCTGGGGAATTATTTGTCGATCTGCTGGGAGATTCTGAATTATTTTCTTTGACGAAGAGTGGCACCTCTTGACCTTGCTGGGGAAATACCAAACCTGTAGGGAATTCCAAAATGCGAAGCAGACTATCTTATCTGAAGAAGACTGTCGAGTGTCGCTCTACAGGAGAATCTCGGCTGAGGATTTCCAAAAGTGAACAAACTATCTCTTTGAGGGAGACTACCATCTGTTGACTTGCTTGGCGAGATCCTTGTGTATGAACTATGGTCTCGAAGGAAAAAGTTTCTCCGGAACTTGCAGGGGAAACTTGAGTTCATGCCTCAATGACTCGGGCATTCATAGGATCAAAGCCTGATTCGGCTATGCAATTATGATGTAATGTATGCATGAATATTATGACAATGATAAAATGTAAAGTGAATGTGAATAGAATTGTCGCGGATGGAAAATCCTAAGATACGACTTGAATTCTTGTTGATCAGAAGATGTCCTCTTCTTGCAGTTCGAACTCTGTTGGGGATATCTGGTTATCAGTTATCCGCTGTCCGAAGTGAGTAATATGAATTGAAGTAAAGATCCGTCATCGGGAGATGTTCGCAAAGCGACCTCATGGGGAAATATTGGTTCCCAGAGTCTCAACCGTTCTCGGAGCAACTATTTGCATTCTTCCTATTGTTTGTAAACCTCAGAAAGAAATTTCACCTTTATTTTTGCAAGTAAATTCATTTTATTTTATGAAAACATTTGTTTCAAGAAAAATGACTGTTTAAACTAAAAATGCATTCCAAGAAACTGAAAAAGACTAGATTGCAAAGGAAAAGCACAAGGCTCAAATTATTATATATGGAATGGTAATCAGCCAAATGCTTGATTCCATGGAGTATTTACAAAGTTGGAAATTGGTAATTTTCGGGAAAAGGGCTACGATGAAACGTGACGACCGTTATCTTTCCCTTCCACTCAGAGTTGCACTGTATTCGTGCTTCGTAGAAGATGACCTACTGCTGATGAATACTCCGCTATGGATTTTGAATGATCAAGTTTGTCCTGAACACAGTTACTTGCCATATATCCCTAACTTTTGCGTAAACTACCCCTTTCGGGTTTTAAGTCTACCGGGATTGATTAATATATTTTTTTATGTCTCTAACTTTTGCCTGAATCGCCCTTTCGGGTTTTCGATTCACCGAGACGCTCTTTTTTGCCTAAGCCGCTCTTTGCGAGTTTTCAACTTAGCGAGCTGTTCTTTTGTTTATTTAGGCGAAGTATTTCTTGACTGCGTCGACGTTCACAAGACGGGTGAATTCTTCTCCATCCATAGTCGTGAGTATTAAGGCTCCTCCTGAGAAAGCTCTCTTGACCACGTAGGGGCCGTCATAATTGGGAGTCCATTTCCCTCTCGAATCTGTGAGAAAAGATTGAATCTTTTTGAGTACAAGGTCGCCTTCTTTGATTGTGCGAGGTCGAACCTTTTTGTCGAAAGCTTTCTTCATTCTTTGTTGATATAGTTGACCGTGGCATAAAGCTGTCATGCGCTTTTCTTCAATTAAGTTCAATTCATCAAATCTGCTTTGACACCACTCGGCTTTTGTTAATTTTGCCTCCATCAAAACTCTCATTGATGGAATCTCAACCTCTATAGGTAGGACTGCCTCCATGCCATATACAAGGGAGAAAGGAGTTGCTCCAGTCGAAGTACGTACTGATGTACGGTAACCATGAAGAGCATACGGGAGCATTTCATGCCAATCTTTGTAAGTGATGACCATCTTCTGAATGATTTTCTTGATGTTTTTGTTAGCTGCTTCTACAGCTCCATTCATCTTTGGCCTGTAAGGAGATGAGTTGTGATGTTCAATCTTGAATTCTTCACAAAGCTCCTTCATCATTTTGTTATTCAAATTTGACCCATTGTCAGTGATTATCTTGCTAGGAACGCCGTAGCGACAGATGATGTGATTCTTGATAAACCTGACGACAACTTGTCTTGTAACGTTTGCATATGAAGCTGCTTCAACCCATTTGGTGAAATAGTCTATGGCTACCAAGATGAAGCGATGTCCGTTGGACGCTTTTGGTTCGATCATTCCAATCATGTCGATTCCCCACATGGAGAAAGGCCAAGGGGAAGAGAGTATGTTGAGAAGAGATGGTGGCACATGAATTTTATCGGCGTAGATCTGGCATTTGTGACACCTCTTTGCGTACTGGTAGCAATCTGACTCCATTGTCAGCCAATAATATCCTGCTCTCAGTATTTTCCTTGTCATGGTATGTCCATTGGTGTGAGTACCAAAGGAACCTTCATGTATTTCTCTCATGAGTACTTCTGCTTCTTTTCTGTCAACGCATCTGAGCAGAACCATGTCGAAGTTTCTCTTGTACAGAACATCTTCATTCAGGAAAAATCTACAAGCTAACTTTCTCAAAGTCTTTCTATCTTTCTTTGACACCCCAAGAGGGTACTCTTGTTTTTGAAGAAAGTTCTTGATGTCGTGATACCACGGGTTGTCGTCGATGATTGCTTCTACTGTGAACACATGAGCGGGCCTATCCAGGCGCATAACATCAATCCGAGGAATGTCATTCCAATGATTTATCCTAATCATGGAAGAGAGTGTGGCTAATGCATCAGCCAAATTGTTTTCTTCACGAGGAATGTGATGAAAATCTACCCTGTCGAAGAATGGTAACAATCTTCTTGCGTAGTCTTTGTAAGGAATTAGCCCTGGTTGGCGTGTTTCCCATTCTCCTTTGATTTGATTGATGACTGTTGCACCCCAAAATTTGCCCACATATTTATTTCTAACTGGCTTAAACTACGCATTCATCTACATCATTCCATTAGGGCATTCACATGGCTTTGCATTCCTTCATCAAATAAAATATAAAAAAAAGGGGGCATGAGATCAAAGATCTGAGAAGCTCAGGGGTCTCATAATGATGTTGAGGCATGCATAGCAAATTAAAGTTTGATTCTCCCAGTTATTATTCAAGCAGTGAATTTGAGAGTTAACACTAAAACTAAGGCTTTGAATCTCCCGCACTTCAACTGAAGTTCATTGGATTTTATTTCAAGGTTATCTTGGGTGTACTTTTTCCACGTCTTCATATCCATACTTCAAGGATTCTTCAAGGCTTGGTCAAGTAAGAGAAGATTAGGTAAAAGCTCGTGGTTTGAGTTACAAAAGTTAGGTCATGGTGCGAGAGGTGATGTTTGTAAACTCATGTGGTGATCAAGACATTTTCATTGTATCAAGACATTATCATTGTCAAGGTGATTTGGATCTAATTTGAGAGATAAGAGCAAAAATTCATTTAAAGGATAAAGAAGTTTAATCTAGAAAATTCATTCACTACATTTACATATGGCTTAAGTTCGTATCATTCATCATTCATTCAAAAATCCACACATGTCTACGAATTATAAAAGAAAGGTTCACATCATTAACATCTCAAAGTTCAAATTCACATCACTTTATCATTGTTGACAAAAAGGAGAGAAGTATTTGAAGGTGAAATTGAAATGGAAGAAATACTTGAATGAGCAAACAAGGAGAAGGGAAGAAGAATTCAAATTTCATTTAGGGCTTCCACAAGAGCCATATTATATGATACATTTCAAGACCCATTACATCTCATCATCATGTTACATCACCAATACTACTTCACCAATACTACTGTATATGGAAAATTGCAACAAGAGAAAGCGTGAGGAGCCTATTGTTCTTATCCCAAATCCCATCCTAATTGCTCTTTGTTTCAAGTGTTCTCTATGACCAAGCAATGATGGTTTCCCCGTGATGATGTGGTCCAAATGAACGCCGGCTTCAAGGTTCTCGTTGAAGGAATGAGTGAATCCAACACCGTAGCTGAACCACCTGCGGAATTCAGACCAACAGACCCAAGATTATAACACAATTCAGTTGAGATCAAGTCATCAAATAACAACAGTGCATCATACAATTCATAGTCTGTGCATAATACGATACGACATTGATATCGAAGGCGAATTAAACAGTTTCAGTTGTTACAAAGTGAATCAAGACTTAATGCAAACTCAGTGCCAAGCCTAAATATCAATGGATGATTCCAACAAAACTTCATACAAAAATTCAAAAAGAAAGAAAACATTTGCAGCCAGCCACCAATTCAAACCAACACAGCTCAAGCCATCTGCAATTAATCCACAAAACCATTTCACATACATTCAGCCCCATAACAAACTTCCAACATCAATAACAGAAAATAACTAACCCTAACCAATTCATAACTACCTTCTAACACATAGCAGATAACAGAATAACAGAAAAGAAAAGCTAACCTTCAAAAAACCGATTCTCTTCACTCCTATAAAAGAAAAACCTCCACCATTTCTCAATTCTCTTCCCGATTCATCTTCACACACATCACTTCACCATTCCTTCAATCTTCAAAATCTCAATCACATAACAGAACCTCTTCATTCATCTCTTCTTCATCATCACTGCATAATCATCTCCATCCAATCTTCACCATCACCTTTATCGCATCATCATCTTCATTCAACCATCAAAGAAAATTCAAAAAAAGAAGATGAATCAAAAACCAAATTGTAACAGAAAAAGGGAGAGGAGTAACAAACCTGAATTGGATTCTTCTCTTCACTTTCGACTATAAAGAACTTGACACTTCAATCACCATCAATTCTTCACTCTTCATCATTCAGCTTCCATCACCAACTTTCTCTCTTTCTCGATCAATCTTCACCACACAGAAAAATTCTTCAACCTTCATCTTCTCCACACTCTCAAAATATTCTTCAATTCAGATATAACTTTACCTTCGTCTCTCTCTTTTTAACCGATTCTGCTTCACATAAATCTGAATCTTCATCTGAAATTTGCCAAAAACAAACCTCCGTGAGATGCAACTGAGTCAATCTTTATCATCAATCTTCCATTAGATTTATGCTTCAACACTGAGTTTCTCCTTCAGTCTTCATCAACCTTTGCTCTGTTCTTCAGTCGACAATCGCATCAGCACAAGTTCTTCCACAACCTTCACGGTGCAACATCATCAATCTTCGTCACATCTCAACGCCAATCATCATCACATTGTAACAACAACAAAACGAGGCAGAAATTCAAGAAATAAGGATGTTGAACGGAAGAACGAATATGTACGCCTGAGCTGCAATCGGAGAAGCATCAAAGACGGAATGAAGCTTGAATTGAGAGAGATCTGAGATACGAGAGAGATGAGAGACATCGGAGATATGCGTTTCAGCCACGGCGTTCTGAACAGTTGACCGGAGAGGAAGGACATGCCGTCGTGCGCCGTTCATGAGAAAGAGAGGTAGAGACGAGAGCGAGAAGAGGAGTTTGAAGTCCGAGAGGTGAAAGGTCACATACGAAACCCTAATTCCTCTTTCTAATTTTTTTTCTTTTTTTTATTTATTTAATTAAATTTGTTGATTGAAAAATATTGAAAATTTGAATAAAAATTATCTGAATGAATCATATGGATCAATATACATCATGGGCCACCGAATTGCTTCTATACCCCCATAGGCCCATAGCACACATTTTGGCATCATAAAATCTGTACAAAAAATCATCTTTGGGCCAAAACGCCATTGTTGCTGGCCGCACCCCATTTTGGCCCTCGCACCTCCTTCATTCTTAGACACCATAACAAAATTCTGTTGGGCCTAACTCCCATGGGCCCTACGCCTGTTTCTAACCTCACCACCATTTTCAACATTACACCCCCTGAGCCCATCCTTTCATGATAGATCTTAGGTCTTCTTACTTAGTTTTTTTTACCATATTTTTAGATGATAAAAAAAAAAACCTATAAAAACCATTATTTTCTCATTAGATTTTTAGGTAATAAAAATAGTTACAATCATAATTTTTGTTTGACTTTTAGGTAATAAAATGACATAAAAAATGCAATAAGAATACTAGTTTAGGCTTATTAGAATTTAGGTTCTTTAAGTGCAATTTAGACTTGAACTAGAATTCCCTTAACACCAATAAAACTCATAAAAATAGTAGTATTTTTAGGTTAATTTCGTACCAATGCTTGAATATTTTCTTTTGTACAATTTCCATGCTATTTTTTGTATGATTGTGATGTGATTTTGTTACTTGTTTTTGGCCATATTTTTGGCCTATTTTGTTAATACCATTTTAATGCTCCTTTTAGAATTTAGTCACCATATTAACATTAGGCTTAGATTAGAATAACTTAGATTAGAGAATAGGTTAGTCCCCTTTGTTCATTCTTTTTCTTTTTCAACTTTAAAACATTAATAAATAAAGAGGCGAATCACATTAAGAAAGTGATAGAGAAATGAGTGGGATTCATTCCCTAATCTGTTTCTCAATCACTTAGTGGCATAGAAATGAGTGGATTCATTCCCTAATCTATTTCTCGGTCACTACTTAATGGGAGAGAAATGAGTGGGATTCATTCTCTAATCTGTTTCTCAAACATTAAATTAATGGGATAGAAATGAGTGGGATTCATTCCCTAATCTGTTTCTTGAACATTATATAATGGGATAGAAGTGAGTGGGATTCATTCCCTAATCTGCTTCTCGATCATTATACATTTTATGTGATTCTAATCGCAAAGTAAATTCCCTTAAAAAATACCCAACCAAAAACATTTAAAACACTTAATAAAGGCTCAAATTAAAACAAAGTGACGAAGTGGTGCGAAACCTTGTATTGGGTTTTGTTCATCATGTAGTTACATAAAAAACACAAACCCAAGTTCATTTTCTTTTGCCTTGTTAGGCGCTTAAGAACAAGTTAAGTCCTTTCCAAACTAGGCGTATAAGTCTCCAAAGGTCGAGCATCGTGGATTGTGACCTTAACCGCTGTTCAATTAAAAAACACAAAACAAATGGAAACTATGGAGCCGAACTACGGTCGCTCTGATTCCTTGTAAGGGATACGTAGGCATTGGGTCGCGGGGCCTAAGCGAGCACACTTGTAAATAATTCCTTCTTTTCCCCGTATTTCTTTTGCATTCATTCGCATTTAGGTTTAGACATAGATACACCCTTTAGATAGAAACAAACATAGGTGGATACCATCGAGTACGATGGGCGTGAGGGGTGCTAGCACCTTCCCTTTGCGTAACCGACTCCCGTGCCCTGTTCTCTGGTCGAAAGACCTTGTTCTTATTCTGAGTTAGGTTTCCTGGTATTCCTTTCCCTTATGGGATAAATATATTAGTGGCGACTCTGATTCCATTTTTCGCGGGTAGCGACAGCTGGCGACTCTGCAGGGGATGTTGATAGACCTGTTGCTGGTCCATCCTTAGTGAGTCGATCCTAGCCTGCGTTTGTTTGTTTATTTACTGGGTGTTTATTTGTTTTTATGTCTATACCTTGTATATATGTTTACATGTTTACTTTTCTGCTTGCATATCATGTTTATTTCTGTTTGCACATCATGCATATGGATTATATTCTGTGTTCCTTGGGGTCTTCTGTTCTGTTTTGCAGGTTGGGTGGGTTGTTCTATGAGGTAAAAGGCCCAATACCCAGGCCAGAGTTAACACATAGGATACCTAGGATAGAGTGGATAGTCATGACGCCAACAGAATGTCAGGTTCTGTTGATTGCGATCATGAGACCCACGACCAGTCGAGACTCGAATGGGATACCATTGTTGGCATGTATTTGCAACAATAATGGTGTTTCAGGAGAGTTGTTAACACTGGAGACCTTTTGACCTACCTTGACCTAGATTCACCTGTGAGTGGGGAGGGATATACATGACAGGTACCGTTGGTGACTATTCTATTCTGTTGGTGACTATTGGTTCTCCTGGTATTCAAAAAGGTGTCGGACCTTTGATCTCATGACATCTGACCTACATCAGTTATTCAGAGGATTATACAGTGGTTACTCGGATTATATGGACCTCGATCCCATGCTTTTGCATTGCATAACATCATTACTTTATCCACTTCATTTGTGGGGGATTCTAAAGTCTATTTCCAAAAAAAAAGATAAAAAAAAGTAGAAAAAAATAAAAGATGGAAAAGAAAAAAGAAAAGATACTATATGCAACAAAAAAAAAAGAATAAAAGAGAAACAAAAGTGTTGAAAAGACTTTAGGATCCCTTAGAAATGAAACATGCATTCATACTATCATGCATTTCATAGTTCTCTCAGAAGCTTATGAGGGCCCTTTCTACTCAAATTCAGACTTCAACAACAAAAGTGACTTCTCACTGCTACATGCTTGAAAGTTAAAAACGGAACAACTCCGTGAGTACTTGAATGAGATGAGGACAGGAATGGGGATTAACCTGAATCAGTGTATGGAGATTATTCAAGAGTTTTCTCTTAGACAAGGAAGAATTGAGACAAGTTCATCAGAGGCCAAATGCAATGTTAATCTCACCTCAAGAGAAGGTCTTTTGAATCAGCATGTCTGAAGTAATGTTGAGATTCCTATTCTTGGTAAGGAGAATTCACATCATTGAAGTCTTCGAGTTTCCGATTATTGAAAATGAAAAAAGGTTCCACCTCTTGGAGAAAAGGTTGAAAGCCATAAAAGATTGTGACTCCGTTGATTTAGACATTGTTGGATTGTGCCTAGTGTTTAATGTCAAGAGATGCAAAGGTCATTTATTCTCTCTCTGGATAGTCTGGACATGCAAACCAAAGTGGTCTTTTGTACATATGTGGAAGTTGCTTGGGGCTCCCGTTTGAGGGATAAGCAAGACATTGTCTATCTTGAGCATTGCACCATTCGCATGCTCGAATCCCTTAAAGCACTACAAATTCTTGTGCAACTTCGTCAGAATATTTTTCCATGGGATAATCAAGAGGGTTCTACGAAGACATTTCACATTCTCAAGCTTTTGCTTCATATCATGAGTCATCTCTTCCCGAAATTTTCTTCTCAGTGACCTTTGGTCGTCAATAAAGAAAGAAAGAATATGAGAAATGAACCGGTGTAATTCCAATACCTTGTGCTCAGTTATATCCCTGATTGTTGGCATTTCAGTTGGTGTTTTGGGTCTTCCTCACCACAGATAGTTCTCTTGAGTTTGATGATAATGCAATATTCTTTCAGTCATGATGGTGGTTACTGTTCTAGCATCTATATTTGGGGCTCCCGACCGAGGGATAAGCAAGACGTATTCTTATCTTGAGTATTGCATCATTTGCATTGCTCGAATCCCTAAAGTAAGGCAAAAATTCACCACTCTTGTACGCCTTTGTTGGAATATATTTCTGGGAAGTAATCTAAAGTGTGTGGAAGGAACATATGATAATGCTAAGTGGCTACCATGCTGGGGCACCTAGCCATTCAACTAAAGGTGGTAGGACATTCAAAGGCAGAATTCAAGTCCTCGACGATTCCAGAGCAATCTCATCCAGTCCAAGAGTTTTATGCACAAATTGAAGTCTCAATGGGGTATCAAAACTGCAAAAAGCATTCAAGAGAAATAAGTCCATACGGAGTCAAGTCTCCTAAAAAATGGCATCCATTTAAGATCTTTATTGCATTCTCATTGGTAACATTCCATTGTTTATTTAAGCATTGCTAGCATGCAAAAACTTGTTAATTTTCGAATGAAAATCATAATACATTGTTTATGTTTGTCTTGAAGTAATCCATTCGTTTTCACTCATAAAAATGTTTTTGGCATTACGATACCAAACTTTACTAATCACTTGCTTAGGCAAAGAGCGGAGGGAGAGTGATGACAATAAAAAAAAATGCAAAATCCCTAATTGTGTGTTTTTGAATAAAATCCTGCTGATGATGTACAGGCATTGTTTCAATCCCCAAACACCGGAGATATAAGGGAGATAGACCCTCGCCAACCCCTTTGAGCCTTGAAGTAGGAGTTTCTTTTCTATTCAAAAAAAAAAAACCTTTAATTTTAACCCTGGGGCAGGGTAGTGTTCATTTAACTTGATCAAGTGTTCAAAACTCACAAATAATATGCATCTAAGGATACAATAATGGTTATCTTTCAAAAGGTTGAGGAAAGTAAGAACTGTGATGGTTATCCTTCACCTACCAAGAGGACAAAAGATGACGGTACCACAATGGTATTCCTTCATTAATCAAAGAATGAGGCAGTCGCAATCACTTCCAATGAATCAAAGACAATGCGAGGTCACACGACTTGTTCAAAAAAAAAAAGAGAAAAAGAAAATGAAAAAAATGGAAAAAAGTGATGAAAGAAAAGAATATAGCAATAAAAATAAAAATGATGGTGAAAATAAAGAAAGAACAAAGTCGTGTGATAATGAATCAGAAGAATAAAAGGTGAGCGACTGCCATGTCTGAAAAACCTCATTGATTCCTCAACCATTTCAAAATTCCTTGTGAGGAATGAGCACTCGTGTTGAGTTAATTGAACTTAGGAGTGGAGAACATCACGAAGGGGGTGGGCACCAAATAATTTTGAGCCTAAAAATCCTTTGTTGCTGAAAACCATGAACCAGGCCAAGTTACAACCCTTAAAAGTCCTAATTGAAGTAGGGTTTATTCCGAAAATACACTCCCATGAGATAGCGTTTAGCTGACTCCCAATGAAGCGTAACACATGTATGTTGGTATTGTATGCCCGCTTTATCATTTCATTCACAAGAGGTGGCCACCTCATTGCATAAAAAGTTTTAAACTTCAAGACTAGCATAGGCTTTGCATTAGAATTATCATTCTTATAATTAACATTCTTTTGCATACAAAACATTTGCTTAAACATCAAGGAAGTTTGTATGATAAGAATCCATGAAGATCTTGATCACGTCAAAGTAAAAGAGACTTGAGAACTCCGTAGAGTAAAAAGAAATCATTATCAAAGCAAGTTATCTGAATACTCCTTTGAGCCTGTGCAGTTTGATGCCCTCGTTGTTTGACCATTAAGGGACAAGTGCCTGAAGACTCCAATGAGCCTAATCAGTTTCATAATGTTTTTGATTGGTTACCCTGAGGGGAAAGGGTTGAATTCTCCAATGAGAAAATCAGTTGATACCTTCTTTGATAAAATACCTTGAAGGGAGAAGTCTGAATACTTGGTGTAGTAGATGCATTTTGATTAAGTACCCTAAGAGGACGAGTTTAAAGACTCCATTGAGTATGATAAAGTTGCTCCGATAGTTTGTTTGATCTTAAGGGAAGTAAAACTTGAGAATTATGATAAGGTGTACATAATCAGGGGCGGTCACGACGAGGAATCTCTCTCGTGGGTTCATCTAATCTGGGGCAAGCAAATCAAGGTTTGACATCTCAAATTTGACCAATCAGGGTTAATCAAGTCGAGGAATCTCTCTCTTGATTTCAATCCATCTGAAGCAGTGACGTCGAGGAATCTCTCAAACTCACTCAATCTGGGGCAATTAAGTCGAGATTCGACAAATCTCTTCAAGGATCCGTGGATCAAGAAAAAGAATATTTCAAATGTATGAATATGCTGGGGAAGATTTTCTCAAGTAATTGGTGTGTAAGGAAGGAACCATCATTCACTTGTAAAATGCAGTTGACCATCATGAAGTTGATAGGTATCATAATGCTTTTCCCCAACAAGTCACTCCCCGAGCATAGGAGTTTATTTCTCCTAGAAAAGTCTCTCTCCAAGCATAGGAGTTTATTTCTCCTAGAAAAGTCTCTCTCCAAGCATAGGAGTTTATTTCTCCTGAGAATTAATTCTCTCCCCAAGTATAGGAGTTTATTTCTCCTCGGAGTTGTTCCACTCAAATATTCCCTTATCCGGATTTCTCATCCTCAATATGGTAAATTGAGGGAATCTCCTCAAGTTGAGAATTCTCTAAGTCATGGCACATGGTGAGAAGTCAGAAGTCATTCTTCAAGTCAACAAAGAAGTACATCTTGCAAGTCAAAGTCCAATATCTATTGGCATCCCCCACAGAGTTCTTAACACTAAGGGGATTCTCCCTGGTGTTTACCTCTCCCGAGGTCAGAGACAAAGTTCGATCAACAAGTCAGCGAAATATTCTTTAAAGGGCCCTCATCATCTCTACATATAGTAATCATTGCATTCACATTGCATCCTCAAAAGCGTAGCATTTCCATGAATATGGAGCATTACGTAAAGAAAATTCAAACATGCATCAATGCATAGGCCAAGTTTGTATGTGCTCCAAAAGCATAAGGTAATATATTCCCAGAAGAAGTCTTGTCCTCCTCCTCCAAGGTGGATTGAATACAAAGTTAGTCCTCATTAAGATCATGTTTCATTGGTCAGTCTTCCACTTGCCGTGTTCAATAAAGTCTAACTAAGGTTAGCACCCCCTTTTTTTATAAAGTCTAACTAAGGTTAGCACCTCCTTTTTCTAAAGTCTAACTAAGGTTAGCACCTCCTTTTTCTAAAGTCTAACTAAGGTTAGCACATCCTTTTTCTAAAGTCTAACTAAGGTTAGCACCCCCCTTTTTTTTAAAGTCTAACTAAGGTTAGTATCTTCTTTTTCTAAAGTCTAGCTACGGTTAGCACCCTCTTTTCAAAGTCTAACTAAGGTTAGCAATTTGGTTGAGTCGTCTAAGGATGGTTCTTCCTTGTGGAGTCACGCTACGGTTGTGTCTTCTTTTCAAAGTCTAACTAAGGTTAGCAATTTGGTTGACTCGTCTAAGGATGGTTCTTCCTTGTGGAGTCACGCTACGGTGGTGTCGCCTCTTCTTCAAGTCTAACTACGGTTAGCACTCTCCTTTTCAAGTCTATCTAAGGATAGCGATCTTTTCAAAGTCTAACTAAGGTTAGCAACTTGTCTGGTCCACCTTTGATACTATTAAACACCTTTGCTTTACCACAGAATGCAAATTTTGATGGTACTTTTGGGTATTCAATCCACTTACACCTCAAATGTCCATAACCCGTATCGTTCGTACATTCAGGTCCAAGAAGATTGAATAGGGGCAGCTGTTGCACCCCAAAATTTGCCCACATATTTATTTCTAACTGGCTTAAACTACGCATTCATCTACATCATTCCATTAGGGCATTCACATGGCTTTGCATTCCTTCATCAAATAAAATATAAAAAAAAGGGGGCATGAGATCAAAGATCTGAGAAGCTCAGGGGTCTCATAATGATGTTGAGGCATGCATAGCAAATTAAAGTTTGATTCTCCCAGTTATTATTCAAGCAGTGAATTTGAGAGTTAACACTAAAACTAAGGCTTTGAATCTCCCGCACTTCAACTGAGGTTCATTGGATTTTATTTCAAGGTTATCTTGGGTGTACTTTTTCCACGTCTTCATATCCATACTTCAAGGATTCTTCAAGGCTTGGTCAAGTAAGAGAAGATTAGGTAAAAGCTCGTGGTTTGAGTTACAAAAGTTAGGTCATGGTGCGAGAGGTGATGTTTGTAAACTCATGTGGTGATCAAGACATTTTCATTGTATCAAGACATTATCATTGTCAAGGTGATTTGGATCTAATTTGAGAGATAAGAGCAAAAATTCATTTAAAGGATAAAGAAGTTTAATCTAGAAAATTCATTCACTACATTTACATATGGCTTAAGTTCGTATCATTCATCATTCATTCAAAAATCCACACATGTCTACGAATTATAAAAGAAAGGTTCACATCATTAACATCTCAAAGTTCAAATTCACATCACTTTATCATTGTTGACAAAAAGGAGAGAAGTATTTGAAGGTGAAATTGAAATGGAAGAAATACTTGAATGAGCAAACAAGGAGAAGGGAAGAAGAATTCAAATTTCATTTAGGGCTTCCACAAGAGCCATATTATATGATACATTTCAAGACCCATTACATCTCATCATCATGTTACATCACCAATACTACTTCACCAATACTACTGTATATGGAAAATTACAACAAGAGAAAGCGTGAGGAGCCTATTGTTCTTATCCCAAATCCCATCCTAATTGCTCTTTGTTTCAAGTGTTCTCTATGACCAAGCAATGATGGTTTCCCCGTGATGATGTGGTCCAAATGAACGCCGGCTTCAAGGTTCTCGTTGAAGGAATGAGTGAATCCAACACCGTAGCTGAACCACCTGCGGAATTCAGACCAACAGACCCAAGATTATAACACAATTCAGTTGAGATCAAGTCATCAAATAACAACAGTGCATCATACAATTCATAGTCTGTGCATAATACAATACGACATTGATATCGAAGGCGAATTAAACAGTTTCAGTTGTTACAAAGTGAATCAAGACTTAATGCAAACTCAGTGCCAAGCCTAAATATCAATGGATGATTCCAACAAAACTTCATACAAAAATTCAAAAAGAAAGAAAACATTTGCAGCCAGCCACCAATTCAAACCAACACAGCTCAAGCCATCTGCAATTAATCCACAAAACCATTTCACATACATTCAGCCCCATAACAAACTTCCAACATCAATAACAGAAAATAACTAACCCTAACCAATTCATAACTACCTTCTAACACATAGCAGATAACAGAATAACAGAAAAGAAAAGCTAACCTTCAAAAAACCGATTCTCTTCACTCCTATAAAAGAAAAACCTCCACCATTTCTCAATTCTCTTCCCGATTCATCTTCACACACATCACTTCACCATTCCTTCAATCTTCAAAATCTCAATCACATAACAGAACCTCTTCATTCATCTCTTCTTCATCATCACTGCATAATCATCTCCATCCAATCTTCACCATCACCTTTATCGCATCATCATCTTCATTCAACCATCAAAGAAAATTCAAAAAAAGAAGATGAATCAAAAACCAAATTGTAACAGAAAAAGGGAGAGGAGTAACAAACCTGAATTGGATTCTTCTCTTCACTTTCGACTATAAAGAACCTGACACTTCAATCACCATCAATTCTTCACTCTTCATCATTCAGCTTCCATCACCAACTTTCTCTCTTTCTCGATCAATCTTCACCACACAGAAAAATTCTTCAACCTTCATCTTCTCCACACTCTCAAAATATTCTTCAATTCAGATATAACTTTACCTTCGTCTCTCTCTTTTTAACCGATTCTGCTTCACATAAATCTGAATCTTCATCTGAAATTTGCCAAAAACAAACCTCCGTGAGATGCAACTGAGTCAATCTTTATCATCAATCTTCCATTAGATTTATGCTTCAACACTGAGTTTCTCCTTCAGTCTTCATCAACCTTTGCTCTGTTCTTCAGTCGACAATCGCATCAGCACAAGTTCTTCCACAACCTTCACGGTGCAACATCATCAATCTTCGTCACATCTCAACGCCAATCATCATCACATTGTAACAACAACAAAACGAGGCAGAAATTCAAGAAATAAGGATGTTGAACGGAAGAACGAATATGTACGCCTGAGCTGCAATCGGAGAAGCATCAAAGACGGAATGAAGCTTGAATTGAGAGAGATCTGAGATACGAGAGAGATGAGAGACATCAGAGATATGCGTTTCAGCCACGGCGTTCTGAACAGTTGACCGGAGAGGAAGGACATGCCGTCGTGCGCCGTTCATGAGAAAGAGAGGTAGAGACGAGAGCGAGAAGAGGAGTTTGAAGTCCGAGAGGTGAAAGGTCACATACGAAACCCTAATTCCTCTTTCTAATTTTTTTTCTTTTTTTTATTTATTTAATTAAATTTGTTGATTGAAAAATATTGAAAATTTGAATAAAAATTATCTGAATGAATCATATGGATCAATATACATCATGGGCCACCGAATTGCTTCTATACCCCCATAGGCCCATAGCACACATTTTGGCATCATAAAATCTGTACAAAAAATCATCTTTGGGCCAAAACGCCATTGTTGCTGGCCGCACCCCATTTTGGCCCTCGCACCTCCTTCATTCTTAGACACCATAACAAAATTCTGTTGGGCCTAACTCCCATGGGCCCTACGCCTGTTTCTAACCTCACCACCATTTTCAACATTACACCCCCTGAGCCCATCCTTTCATGATAGATCTTAGGTCTTCTTACTTAGTTTTTTTTACCATATTTTTAGATGATAAAAAAAAAAAAACCTATAAAAACCATTATTTTCTCATTAGATTTTTAGGTAATAAAAATAGTTACAATCATAATTTTTGTTTGACTTTTAGGTAATAAAAATGACATAAAAAATGCAATAAGAATACTAGTTTAGGCTTATTAGAATTTAGGTTCTTTAAGTGCAATTTAGACTTGAACTAGAATTCCCTTAACACCAATAAAACTCATAAAAATAGTAGTATTTTTAGGTTAATTTCGTACCAATGCTTGAATATTTTCTTTTGTACAATTTCCATGCTATTTTTTGTATGATTGTGATGTGATTTTGTTACTTGTTTTTGGCCATATTTTTGGCCTATTTTGTTAATACCATTTTAATGCTCCTTTTAGAATTTAGTCACCATATTAACATTAGGCTTAGATTAGAATAACTTAGATTAGAGAATAGGTTAGTCCCCTTTGTTCATTCTTTTTCTTTTTCAACTTTAAAACATTAATAAATAAAGAGGCGAATCACATTAAGAAAGTGATAGAGAAATGAGTGGGATTCATTCCCTAAACTGTTTCTCAATCACTTAGTGGCATAGAAATGAGTGGGATTCATTCCCTAATCTATTTCTCGGTCACTACTTAATGGGAGAGAAATGAGTGGGATTCATTCTCTAATCTGTTTCTCAAACATTAAATTAATGGGATAGAAATGAGTGGGATTTATTCCCTAATCTGTTTCTTGAACATTATATAATGGGATAGAAGTGAGTGGGATTCATTCCCTAATCTGCTTCTCGATCATTATACATTTTATGTGATTCTAATCGCAAAGTAAATTCCCTTAAAAAATACCCAACCAAAAACATTTAAAACACTTAATAAAGGCTCAAATTAAAACAAAGTGACGAAGTGGTGCGAAACCTTGTATTGGGTTTTGTTCATCATGTAGTTACATAAAAAACACAAACCCAAGTTCATTTTCTTTTGCCTTGTTAGGCGCTTAAGAACAAGTTAAGTCCTTTCCAAACTAGGCGTATAAGTCTCCAAAGGTCGAGCATCGTGGATTGTGACCTTAACCGCTGTTCAATTAAAAAACACAAAACAAATGGAAACTATGGAGCCGAACTACGGTCGCTCTGATTCCTTGTAAGGGATACGTAGGCATTGGGTCGCGGGGCCTAAGCGAGCACACTTGTAAATAATTCCTTCTTTTCCCCGTATTTCTTTTGCATTCATTCGCATTTAGGTTTAGACATAGATACACCCTTTAGATAGAAACAAACATAGGTGGATACCATCGAGTACGATGGGCGTGAGGGGTGCTAGCACCTTCCCTTTGCGTAACCGACTCCCGTGCCCTGTTCTCTGGTCGAAAGACCTTGTTCTTATTCTGAGTTAGGTTTCCTGGTATTCCTTTCCCTTATGGGATAAATATATTAGTGGCGACTCTGATTCCAACTTTCGCGGTAGCGACAATGACCAAAGCAGAATCTCCATATACATCCAAGTGTTTGATTCTTAGATCCATGGCTTCTTCGAGACCCATGATGCAAGCTTCATATTCGGCCTCATTGTTCGTGCACTTGAAAGTTAATCTAGCAGTAAATGGAATATGGGTACCCTGAGGTGTAACAATGATTGCCCCAATTCCTCGTCCATAAGCATTGACAGCTCCGTCAAAGATTAAGCCCCACTGGGATCCTATCTCAGGTCCTTCGTCTGGTAGTGGCTCGTCGTAATCTTTCATCTTGAGGTACATGACGTCCTCGTCCGGAAAGTCGAAACTGGTTGATTCATGACCATTGAGTGGATGGTGAGCCAGGTGCTCAGCTAGAATGCTTCCTTTCACGGCTTTCTGTGCGTGATACTCAATGTCATATTATGATAACAACATCTGCCAACGGGCAATTCTCCCGGTTAAAGCAGGCTTCTCAAAGATGTACTTGATTGGATCCATATGAGAGATCAAATAAGTAGTATGTCGAATCATGTACTGGCGGAGACGCTTGGCAGCCCAGGCCAAAGCACAACACGTCTTCTCGAGCATGGAGTAGCGGGATTCACAGTCAGTGAATTTCTTGCTCAGGTAGTAAATGGCATGCTCTTTTCTCTTTGTCTCGTCTTGCTGTCCAAGGACACAACCCATGGAATCTTCTAAGACGGTTAAGTACATTATCAAAGGTCTTTCTTCCACTGGAGGAGACAAGATGGGTGGTTCGAGCAGATATTCCTTAATGCTGTCGAACGCTTTCTGACAATCGTTTGTCCAGACGCAACTTTGATTTTTCCGTAGAAGTTTGAAAATAGGAGCGCAAGTTGCAGTCATGAGATATATGAATCTCGAGATGTAATTCAGACGTCCAAGAAATCCTCTAACTTGTTTCTCGGTTCTGGGCGAAGGCATTTCTTGAATTGCCTTGACTTTGTCTGGATCTACTTCAATTCCTCGTTTGCTGACAATGAAACCAAGGAGTTTTCCTGAATAGACACCAAAGGTGCACTTGTTGGGGTTCAGGCGAAGCTGAAACTTCCGTAAGCGTTGAAACTTCTGTATGTGATCTTCTTCATTTTCTGATTTGGCAATCATGTCGTCCACATAGACTTCCACTTCCTTATGCATCATATCATGGAAAAGCGTAGTCATGGCCCTTTGATAAGTTGCCCCTGCGTTCTTTAGTCCAAAAGGCATAACACGGTAGCAGAACGTGCCCCAGGGGGTGATGAAAGCTGTTTTTTCCATGTCTTCAGGTGCCATTTTGATTTGGTTGTATCCTGAAAATCCGTCCATGAATGAGAAAACTTTGGATTTTGCTGTACTGTCTACCAACATATCAATATGTGGTAAAGGAAAATCATCCTTAGGGCTAGCTTTGTTCAAATCTCTGTAGTCGACGCACATGCGGACTTTTCCGTCTTTCTTAGGAACGGGAACAATGTTAGCTAACCACTGAGGATATTCTGACGTGACGAGGAAACCTGCGTTGATCTGCTTTTGAACTTCCTCTTTGATTTTAATGGCCATCTCCGGATGAGTTCTTCTTAATTTTTGCTTGACCGGAGGGCATTCTTCTTTTAATGGCAAGTGATGCTCCACTATACTGGTATCCAACCCTGGCATATCTTGATAAGACCAAGCGAAGACATCTGAGAATTCTTTGAGCAGCTGTATCAAACTCTCTCTGATCTCTGAACTGAGCGAAGCTCCAATTTTAACCTCTTTTTTGTTTCCATCGGAACCAAGGTTAATGATCTCTAGAGGCTCATTGTACGGCTGAATGGCCTCTTCCTTTTGTTGAAGTAATCGTGAAATTTCCCTTGATATTTCTTCGTCTTCTTCTTCCTCTGCCTCGAATACAGGAAACTCAAAGCTTGGAGAAGTCATACGGTCGTTCGTTTCAACGGGGTATTTTATGATTAATCTGCATATGTGTGATAAGTTTTATTTAGACAACGAGGGAAGACTCGGTGTATGCAGTTAATGGAATATTTGATGTTTTTTAAGGGTGTTTTTTAGGATTACCAATTTCCGAAAAAAAGAAAAGGGAAAACTAAACGAAGGAACAGAATGACATTTTTATTTATGGACAGTCATTTCTTGAAACAAAGACCCTATAAAACAAAACTCTATTGCTTTGGGCGAAGCAAAGAGGGACATTTTTTCTAAGAAATAGTAAAATGCAAAGCCCTATGAAACATCTCTTCACCCTGGGCTATGGTGAGAGGACAAAATAACGGTGAAAGTTCCTACTTAGGAGTGCGAACAACAGTTGAAACTTCAACAGCTGTCCAGTAGTGGCGAACCCCATTGTGCACTAAGTAATCTGGAACCTTAGGCTTAAGCTGGCCTGTGGTAGGTCTTGATTTACCAACCACTGTCTTTGCAACACTCAGACGATCTTCTTCTACTTCAGCAGACTGAGCGGTGTGAGCATACCCATTTCCAAGTGGAGTATGTCGGTTTTTCTTTTGAGGAAACTTCCAATCTTCTGAATGGAGATACTCGTTGTCGGAGACACTTTCGAGATCATCCTCTTCTGTATTTTGGTCTTGCTCTTCTCCCAAGATGGCATTGACTAGATATGTGAACTCTAAATCCGTAGCCTCGGAAGGTGACTTAGGGATATAATCCTCAATGATGATTTCACCAGTCGATGATGATGAATAGCAAGGGTTATACATCTCTTTTGGCTGAGAGAGGTACTCATAATCAATGTTCCATCCAGTTGGAACAATATCTTCAAGAGAGATTCTTGAACTTTCAGGAGCGGAGTATTTCACCATGTAGTCGAATTTTCCGCTTGGTTCTCCTAATGTATCCCAAGTTTCTTCGGGGATAGGAGGAACTTCTTCTGATGAACCATGACTTCTGGTGGTGAAGCTATCAGTAACTTCATCACTGCTTGATTGAGTCTTACTTTCAGATCCTTTAGTCGGATAACAGCAAGGTGAATCAGACTCTGGTAGGGAGATGTATCCTGCTTTGTTAAGATAGGATAACCATTCCTCTTCATCGGTGTTTTCCGTACCGATGGTATTGACTGTTTGTTGAACAGGTTGAAGAAAACCTCCACTGCAGAAAGTTTCTTGAATTGGGAGAACTACCTCAATCCCTGGGATAGCTTTTGATGATGTTGGAAAGAATCCAATTCCTGTTCTGTTCTTGTTGTTGGTAGGAATATTAATGTGCCCCCAACCACTGGTAGTGCCATCCTTTACAACTTGGATTGCATCTTTGTATGAAGAAATAGACGCTGCTTTCTCCTTTCCTTTGTCTAAGGAAAGCGCTTGGAATTTAGTTCCAACAACTTCTTTCGGTTCTATGTCGGAGAATGATGACAGGTTGCTGACGATCAGAGCTCGTTCTCCACATACGGTTACCAATTTGTCATTTCTTATGAACTACAGTTTCTGATGAAGTGTTGAAGTAATTGCCCCAGCCTCATGAATCCATGGGCGACCTAGCAAACAACTGTATTGTGCTGGAATGTCCATAACCTGGAAAGTGATTTTGAATGTCTGAGGTCCAATAGTTATGGGAAGATCCACTTCTCCGAAAACTGACTTTCTTGATCCATCAAATGCTTTGACGATGACATGACTTTTTCTTAGAGGGTAATCTTCGAAAGATAATCTTGATAATGTTGATTTAGGCATGACGTTGAGAGAGGATCCATTGTCTATTAGGACTCCTGTGAGTGTATCACCCATGCAGCCAACTGAGATGTGAAGTGGAAGATTGTGGTCCACTCCTTCTTCAGGAAGATCTTCGTCACAGAAACTTAGGTTAGTTCTGGCGGAAATGTTGGCAACGATGTTGTTGAATTGGCTTATTGTAACACTTGGTTCTACGAAAGCTTGTTCCAAAACTTTCTGTAGAGCTTCCCTATGAGCTTCAGAACTCAATAGCAGGGAAAGAACAGAAATCCTAGACGGAGTATGTAGTAATTGGTCTACAATGTTGTATTCACTCCTCTGGATTAACTTCAAGATCTCATCATTTTCTTTCGCTTGAACAGCATTGGTCGGATGATTGTCTTGCCTATGTGGTACTTCCTCCGAAGGTTTCTCCACATTTTCTGTTGTTCTGTTGAAGACTCGTCCACTTCTGGTGACTCGACTAACATCAGCAATGTTGACAACAGACGGTAATGGTATTTCCTTACCATTTTCAATGAATGTAGCGTTGTACTTGAAGGATAGAAAAACACTTAGAAAGGGGGGGGATTGAATAAGTGTGACTTTAAATCTTGGACGATAAAAATAAATGCACAAATATTTTTATCCTGGTTCGCTGTTAACGAAGCTACTCCAGTCCACCCCCGCAGAGATGATTTACCTCAACTGAGGATTTAATCCACTAATCGCACGGATTACAATGGTTTTCCACTTAGCCGCAACTAAGTCTTCCAGAGTCTTCTGATCACAACCTGATCACTCCAGGAACAACTGCTTAGTTCACTCCTAAGACTTTTTCTAGAGTCTACTGATCAACACGATCACTCTAGGCTTAGTTCACTCCTAAGACTTTCTGCTCAGCCAACTGCCAAGACTTCCTGCTCAGCCAACTGCTAAGACTTCCTGGAGTATACTGATCAACTGATCACTCTAGTTCCTTACAACTTAATGTAATCTATTCAAGAGTTTACAAATGCTTCTTAAAAGCGATAATCACAACTGTGATATTTCTCTTACAATTTAAGCTTAATCTCACTAAGATATTACAACAGCAATGTAGTGAGCTTTGATGAAGATGAAGATTCTGAGTTTAGATTGAACAGCGTTTCAGCAAGTTAATTTGAATTATCTTTGTTCAGGATCGTTAACCTTGCTTCTCATCAGAACTTCATATTTATAGGCGTTGAGAAGATGACCGTTGAATGCATTTAATGCTTTGCGTGTTCCGTACAGCTTTGCATTTAATGTTATACGCTTTTGTCAACTACCTCGAGCCTTGTTCACGCTGTGTCTACTGACGTAGCCTTTGGTAGCTTTAACGTTCCTTTTGTCAGTCAGCGTAGTCTGCCACGTGTACTTCCTTCTGATCTGATGTTTGTGAATACGACGTTTGAATATCATCAGAGTCAAACAGCTTGGTGCACAGCATCTTCTGATCTTCTGACCTTGAAGTGCTTCTGAGCGTGATACCATCTTCTGATTTTCAGTGCTTCTGATCTCATGTTCTTCTGATGCTTCCATAGACCCATGTTCTGATTCTGCTTCGACCATCTTCTGATGTCTTGCCAGACCATGTTCTGATGTTGCATGCTGAACCATTTGAGACACATCTTCTGAGCGCTGAATTATGCGTACTCTTTATATATTTCCTGAAAGGGAAATTGCATTGGATTAGAGTACCATATTATCTTAAGCAAAATTCATATTATTGTTATCATCAAAACTAAGATAATTGATAAGAACAAATCTTGTTCTAACAATCTCCCCCTTTTTGATGATGACAAAAACATATATAAATGATATGAATTTGCGATCAGAAAGAGTAGACGGCAAAAGACAAATTACACAGCTATAGCATAAGCATATGAATATGTCTCCCCCTGAGATTAACAATCTCCCCCTGAGATAAATAATCTCCCCCTGAAATAAATACTCGAAGAACTTTAATAAAAGACTTCCCTGATTATTTCGGTAGAGACGATCATATAAGCTTCTGCCTTCAGAGAATTCATAGCTTCTGACTTCTGCTTCCATTGGACAGCTTCAGAACTTGAATTTCTTTAGATCCTTAGAACACTCACAGCTTCTGATTTCTGCTTCCATCGTGGACAGCTTCAGAACTTGAGTTTCTTTGATCTTCAGAACATTCACAGCTTCTGATTTCTGCTTCCATTCAGGACAGCTTCAGAACTTGAATTTTCTGGATCTTTTAGGACATTCACGTCTTCTGATTTTTTCTTCCCTCGGATAGCTTCAGAACTTTGAATGTCTACCAACATCACTTCATGCTAGATTTGTATCAGAACATTGTTGAATGTACCAGAGCATCATCTGAGCATCTCTACATCCTGAAATGTTACAGAACAAAAACTAAACGACAAAAGTCAGCATGAACGAGTTAGAACATAAAATGTATATTCAAATACATGATATGTATCAGAGCCAAATGTATCAGAGCATTTTAGGCTAAAAACGTGTATCAGAGCAAATAATGTATCAGAGCCATAACATTATGTGTATCAGAGCAAATAGAATTTTGTCAGAACAGGATAGACAATGATATTCAAATTCTATTATCGGTGCTTCTGATTCATTCTTCTTTCTTGCTTCTGATCTCTGAAGCTTGACAGCACTCAGCTTGCTTCAGTTTCCATGGTTTTGCTTCTAGTGTTTGCTTTGAAGATTCACTTCACTTCTCTGTACCTGCAAAACACTTAAACCATATAGAACTTGCAGTTCTTGTTAGTGAATGTGTGGGAGCCTTTACCCAGCAACTGATAGATTTAATCAAATCATTTATCATTTATCTTTCTCCCCCTTTTTGTCATAACATCAAAAAGATTATATAAAAAAAATTCAGATGTATAAAACGACAAAAGAGAGTAGTGTCCACTTTTCCTCTAGTGAAACCATTATCTAGAAGGAAAGAACTTAAGCGTTCATACCAAGCTCTGGGAGCCTGTTTCAATCCATACAATGATTTCTTTAGTTTAAAAACATGATTAGGAGACATAGAGTCTTCAAAACCAGGAGGTTGATGGACATAAACTTCTTCATCTATATAACCATTTAAGAAGGCACTCTTAACATCCATCTGATAGAGAGTAATGTTATGTTGAGTGGCAAAAGAAATTAATAGACGAATAGACTCTAACCTGGCCACTGGTGCAAAGGTTTCTGTGTAGTCAATCCCTTCTTGCTGACTATAACCCTAAGCCACCAGTCTGGCTTTGTTCCTTACCACTTCACCTTTCTCACTGAGCTTGTTTCTGAAGACCCATTTTGTACCAATTATATTGAATCCATCTGGTCTAGGAACAAGATCCCAAACATCATTCCTTGTGAACTGATTTAGTTCTTCTTGCATAGCAATTATCCAGTCTGGATCTTCTAGAGCATGATCAACAGAAGTTGGCTCGATCAAAGATACAAGACCTAATTGACAGTCTGCATTGTTCCTAAGGAATGCTCTTGTTCTGATTGGATCATCCTTCTTTCCAAGAATGACATCTTCTGAATGACCAGAGATGAGTCTGGATGATCTTCTGACAGATGGTTCTTCAGAAATACTTAGATCCTCCAGAGAAGCTGATACTTGATCTTCAGATTCTTTGCTTCTGAGAAGCTCTGCTTCTGATGCGTTGCTTCTTGGCTCAACAACTTCTGATATGTCAATATCACAACCTGCAAAATTATCAACTTGCTTTGGTTTTTCAGAACCAAGCTTATCATCAAACCTGATATTGATTGATTCTTCTACAACCAATGTTTCAGTATTGTATACTCTGTAGCCTTTTGAGCGTTCAGAATATCCAAGAAGGAAACACTTTTGAGCTTTGGAATCAAACTTACCAAGATGATCTTTAGTGTTCAGAATAAAGCACACACATCCAAAAGGATGGAAATATGAAATGTTGGGCTTTTTATTCTTCCACAATTCATAGGGAGTCTTATTAAGAATAGGTCTGATAGAGATTCTATTCTGAATATAACATGCAGTGTTTATTGCTTCTGCCCAGAAATGCTTAGCCATATTGGTTTCATTGATCATGGTTCTGGCCATTTCTTGAAGAGTCCTATTCTTTCGTTCTACAACCCCATTTTGCTGTGGAGTTCTAGGACAAGAGAAATCATGGGCAATACCATTTTCTTTGAAGAATTCTTCAAAGGGTCTGTTCTCAAATTCACCACCATGATCACTTCTGACCTTTATGATTTTACACTCTTTTTCAGATTGAATCTGAATGCAGAAATCAAAGAACACTGAATGAGTCTCATCCTTGTGTTTCAAGAATTTTACCCATGTCCAGCGGCTATAATCATCTACGATGACTAATCCATATTTCTTTCCTCTGACAGATGCTGTTTTGACTGGGCCAAACAGATCAATGTGCAAGAGTTCTAATGGCCTTGAGGTAGAAACAACATTCTTAGACTTGAATGCAGGTTTGGAGAACTTGCCCTTCTGACATGCTTCACAAAGAGCATCTGATTGGAATTTCAGATTAGGGAGTCCTCTGACAAGATTCAGTTTGTTAATCTGAGAGATCTTTCTCAAACTAGCATGACCTAATCTCCTGTGCCAGACCCACTGCTCTTCAGAAACAGACATAAGACAAGTCACCTTCTGACTCATAAGATCTTGCAGATCTGTCTTATAAATGTTGTTCTTCCTCTTGCCTGTAAATAGGATTGAGCCATCCTTCTGATTTACAGCCTTGCAAGACTTTTGATTGAAGATTATATCATAACCATTGTCACTTAATTGACTGATAGATAAGAGGTTATGAGTTAATCCTTCTACAAGTAGTACATTAGAAATGGAAGGAGAGTTACCAGACTTTATAGTTCCAGAGCCAATTATCTTGCCCTTCTGATCTCCTCCGAACTTGACTTCTCCTCCAGACTTAAGCACCAGGTCTTGGAACATAGACCTTCTTCCTGTCATGTGTCGCGAGCATCCAGAGTCCAGGTACCATGACATGTTGTGCTTTGTCCTTCTTGCAGCCAAGGATATCTGCAATAGGAATAATCTTATCCTTAGGTACCCACATTTTTTTGGGTCCTTTCTTGTTAGATTTTCTCAAGTTCTGATTGAACTTGGGTTTAACATTGTAAGCAATAGGAGGAACAGCATGATAATTCTTAATGTGAGTTTCATGATATTTCCTAGGTTGTGTCACATGCTTCTTAGTGTGTGTAATGTGAAAACTTTGTGCATGTGAAGTGTGCCTAATATCATGAGAGTGGCCATACTTGAACTGATCATACAATGGCTTGTATGTGAGTTTCATTTCATCAACAGGTTCAAGTTTGTATGGGGTTTCACCCTCATAACCAATGCCAACTCTTTTGTTTCCAGACACAGCATATATCATAGAAGCTAGCTGACTTCTGCCAATACTTCTAGATAAGAACTTTCTGAAACTTAAATCATATTCTTTCAGAATATGGTTCAGACTAGGAGTGGATTTTTCTGAATCAGAAGGAGATCCAACATTATTGGATAATTTTAAAAGTGTCGCACCCTAAATTTTGACCTAAGTTTTTCTTCATCTGATTCACTTGCATTAGCACCGATCAGTTCATCTGTATTCATGTTAAGTTTCGACTTCGCGCATTTTTGAAATTCACAATTAATTTGTCAATTAATAATTCATTTTATTTTCTACATCAAAATCATTCACCACCATGTATCGCTTATTTCAATTAAAATTTCTCTTTTTTAATATACATGCATTTCTTTTTGTTTTTTTATTTTGAAATTCTAGTTTAATTATTTAATCATTATTTAATTATTACTATCAATTTAAATTAAAATAAGGAAAAAAAGAGAACCATATAAAACAAAAAGAGTCTGGTCCATTACATAGAAAAACAAAACAAAAAAAATTTTGATCAATGTCTTGCTGCCCCTTCTTCAACGTGCTCCATCACCATCAACTTGCAAAACAACAAAAATGCATTACTCCACTATACCAACCTGCATTAGCAAGTCCACATCTTGCACCAAAATAGCCTTCACAGGACCTGCATCATAAAACACAAATTCAGAATACCACAAGTGTCCAAAAAACCTGCATAGTCTGCCAAAGATTTCACTAATTCAGCCATGACAATACCTGCACCCAAAAAAGCGTTGGAGCAGCATATCAAAACTAATTCAAGGAACCACCAAATTTCCCCCCAAAAAAACCCTTACCATCCCTCTATAAAAGGAGACGCAACAGCAAGAACAAAGGGAGAGGAAACCAACGTGAAACATAAAGAACCTCTGCAGAAATCTCTCCTTCACCCCTCAAACTCACTAACACTGCCTCACCTCTCTCAACAACCTAAATTCACAAACTTCTCACCAAGACCTTGCAAATCACTCAATACAGAACTCCCACAGACCTTACCACTAAACCTCCCATTCAACCTCAACCCGGCAGACTTGCATCATATATTCACTCACCTGCATACAACATCATCGACTCAACCAACCTAACCTCACATACAACAACCGAAGCACAACAGACACGCACAAACTCACAACTTTCAACCTTCAACATTCATCTTCATAGATTCATTCATCAAACTTCTTAACCTGCAAATAGTGAAATCATAAACTCAAACAGAAAGGCATCAATACACTACCATACCTCACTAACCATCAATCATTGAAACCGTTCACACTCATTGACTTTCAGCACCGCAACTTTGTCAACACCAGCAAAACAAAATCGAACATCACAACCTCAGCAACACTGCACCGAGTCGAACTTCGACAAAAAGCTCTCGGTTAAAGTTCAAAGCAAAAGAAGCATAGTAGAAAGAGAAGCTGAGCTAAACATAAAGGTTCACTGGACTTTCTTTCTCCGATAACTTTCGGATTGGTAACCTCTAACTTCAATTTAGTGTACCTCCTCTTGGACTTGTAATGTTTATAACTTGAAAAGACTTGTTTTCCATTGCCTGACTGTTTGAATTTTGAATTGAACCGTGCTTTGTTGTTGTTACTCGTATCGGATGAATTTTTGATGTTGTTGTTGTTGTTGTATTTCGGTTTGAAGCATAGAGGAACTGAGAGAGAAAAACTGAGCGAGATGGAGAGATCGAGAGCGGTTAAGGTGTTGTTTATGTAGTTCATCCATGGCGAAATTGAGTGAGTTGAGAGAGAGAGAGCACGAGCTGAGAGAGAGGAGATTGATGTTGTTGTTTGTTCGTAAAAACACTGAAAAACAGAGAGGAAGAGAGCGTGTTTCCTTTTTCTCGGAAGAGAGAGAGCCGTTTTTGGCTCTTTAGGGTTTTTTAACCCGCTGAGTATTTAGGAGGATGGATCCTGGGTCAACCTGACCCGGCCCAGGTCCATCGTATTTTTTTTTTTTTTTTCAATATCTTGGGCCTTATTCTTATAGCCCAGTGCTCAGAATAATAATGCACCCCTATTTCATTAGTTTTTCAAGCCCATCTAATTTTGTTTCAATTATTTCCATGTTATATTCATTCTTTATATTTGTTTTTTTTCCTAGTATATTTCTAATATTTGCTTATATAATTAAAAATACAAAAATATGTCATATATAGTTTAATTAGGTTTTTATTTTCTTTTTTTTTATATATTAAAAATGCCAAATACAAGCTTTAGATCAATCTCAATTCAAAGTCAATAAACCTTGGTCCAACGCCAAGTCGTCAAAATATTTTCTCGATCCAACGTCGAGCTTCTTCCTTACAAAAATTCTTTAAACCATACCGAAACGTCGAGTGACAAGAAGTGTACACCTCTTGAATACCTCGATTCTTTTGGATTAACACCTTTTCTAAAAAAAAAAACCTTTCTTAATCAAATCAAAGTGATCAAGTGACAAGAAGTGAACACCTCTTGAATACCTTTGGTCCTTTGAATCAAACCTTTTTTAATCAAATCAAAACGATCAAGTGACAAGAAGTGAACACCTCTTGAATACCTTGATCTTTTGAATTAAAATGCACTAATTAAATCAAAGTGATTAAGTGACAAGGGGTGCACACCTCTTGAATACCTTTGATCCTTTGAACCAAACACTAAACATCCTTCATAAAATTAACCAACAAAATCGTAGTTTTTTATCCGAACTACGATTGCTCTGACTTTCCCATTGCACTAGGGAATACGTAGGCACAAGATACAAGCGTCTTGGCGAGCACAATAATAAAAAATCTTTTCTTTTTTCTTCATAATAATAAAAACCCTAAGAAACATTTCTTTCATTTTTTTCTCGATTAATAAGCATAAGAACTAAAGAACGCAAACATTACGCAAACACTTATTCATAAAACTAACTAAATGGGTCCCATCGAGTACGATGGAGGTAAGGGGTGCTAATACCTTCCCCTTGCTTAACCGACTCCCGAACCCTAATTTGGTTACGATGTCCGTCTTATTCATTTGTTTTATTTAGGGGTTTTATTCGATATTTTCCCTTTCCACTTTGGAATAAATAAAGATCGGTGGCGACTCTGTTCTTTTTCGAGTGTGTAGACACCTCGAGTAATTTTTAGCGCTACAAAAAGTTTTTCTTTTAATTCAGAATTCTCCAACTCAAGCTTCTTTGTTTCAAATTCAAATTGCTTTTTCAGCTTTTTGTATTTGAGACTAATCTGAGACTTGAGTTCCAGAAGTTCAGTTAGACCGGAAACTAACTCATCTCTAGTAAGTTCAGAAAATACCTCTTCAGAATCTGATTCTGATGTAGATTCTGATCCGTCATCTTCTGTCGCCATCAGCGCACAGTTGGCCTGCTCATCTTCTGAATCATCTTCTGACTCATCCCAGGTTGCCATAAGACCTTTCTTCTTATGAAACTTTTTCTTGGGACTTTCCTTCTGAAGATTTGGACATTCATTCTTGTAGTGTCCAGGCTCATTGCATTCATAGCACATGACCTTCTTCTTGTCAAATCTTCTTTCATCAGAAGATTCTCCACGTTCAAATTTCCTTGAACTTCTGAAGCCTCTGAACTTCCTTTGCTTGGTCTTCCAGAGTTGATTTAGCCTTCTGGAAATCATGGACAGTTCATCTTCTTCTTCAGATTCTGATTCTTCAGGATCTTCTTCTCTGGCCTGAAAAGCGTTAGTGCATTTCTTGATATTTGATTTTAATGCAATAGACTTACCTTTCTTTTGAGGCTCATTTGCGTCCAGCTCTATTTCATGACTTCTCAAGGCGCTGATAAGCTCTTCCAGAGAAACTTCATTCAGATTCTTTGCAATCTTGAATGCAGTCACCATAGGACCCCATCTTCTGGGTAAGCTTCTGATGATCTTCTTCACATGATCAGCCTTGGTGTATCCTTTGTCAAGAACTCTCAATCCAGCAGTCAGAGTTTGAAATCTCGAAAACATCTTTTCAATGTCTTCATCATCCTCCATCTTGAAGGCTTCATACTTCTGGATTAAGGCAAGAGCTTTTGTCTCCTTGACTTGAGCATTTCCTTCATGAGTCATTTTCAAGGACTCATATATGTCATAGGCCGTTTCCCTGTTAGATATCTTCTCATACTCAGCATGAGAGATAGCATTCAGCAAAACAGTTCTACATTTATGATGATTCCTGAAAAGCTTCTTTTGATCATCATTCATTTCTTGCCTTGACAGCTTTACGCCTCTGGCATTTACAGGATGTTTGTAACCATCCATCAGAAGATCCCATAGATCACCATCTAGACCCAGAAAGTAACTTTCCAGTTTATCTTTCCAGTATTCAAAGTTTTCACCATCAAATACCGGCGGTCTAGTATAACCATTGTTACCGTTGTATTGCTCAGCAGAGCCAGATGTAGATGCAGGTGTAGGTATAGTCCTTTCACTTTCATCAACCATCTTTTAAATGAAGCGTTTTTCTCTTCCTGAATCTTTTCTAAACACGGTTAAATGCTTGCACCTTAGAACCGGCGCTCTGATGCCAATTGAAGGATAGAAAAACACTTAGAAAGGGGGGGGATTGAATAAGTGTGACTTTAAATCTTGGACGATAAAAATAAATGCACAAATATTTTTATCCTGGTTCGCTGTTAACGAAGCTACTCCAGTCCACCCCCGCAGAGATGATTTACCTCAACTGAGGATTTAATCCACTAATCGCACGGATTACAATGGTTTTCCACTTAGCCGCAACTAAGTCTTCCAGAGTCTTCTGATCACAACCTGATCACTCCAGGAACAACTGCTTAGTTCACTCCTAAGACTTTTTCTAGAGTCTACTGATCAACACGATCACTCTAGGCTTAGTTCACTCCTAAGACTTTCTGCTCAGCCAACTTCCAAGACTTCCTGCTCAGCCAACTGCTAAGACTTCCTGGAGTATATTGATCAACTGATCACTCTAGTTCCTTACAACTTAATGTAATCTATTCAAGAGTTTACAAATGCTTCTTAAAAGCGATAATCACAACTGTGATATTTCTCTTACAATTTAAGCTTAATCTCACTAAGATATTACAACAGCAATGTAGTGAGCTTTGATGAAGATGAAGATTCTGAGTTTAGATTGAACAGCGTTTCAGCAAGTTAATTTGAATTATCTTTGTTCAGGATCGTTAACCTTGCTTCTCATCAGAACTTCATATTTATAGGCGTTGAGAAGATGACCGTTGAATGCATTTAATGCTTTGCGTGTTCCGTACAGCTTTGCATTTAATGTTATACGCTTTTGTCAACTACCTCGAGCCTTGTTCACGCTGTGTCTACTGACGTAGCCTTTAGTAGCTTTAACGTTCCTTTTGTCAGTCAGCGTAGTCTGCCACGTGTACTTCCTTCTGATCTGATGTTTGTGAATACGACGTTTGAATATCATCAGAGTCAAACAGCTTGGTGCACAGCATCTTCTGATCTTCTGACCTTGAAGTGCTTCTGAGCGTGATACCATCTTCTGATTTTCAGTGCTTCTGATCTCATGTTCTTCTGATGCTTCCATAGACCCATGTTCTGATTCTGCTTCGACCATCTTCTGATGTCTTGCCAGACCATGTTCTGATGTTGCATGCTGAACCATTTGAGACACATCTTCTGAGCGCTGAATTATGCGTACTCTTTATATATTTCCTGAAAGGGAAATTGCATTGGATTAGAGTACCATATTATCTTAAGCAAAATTCATATTATTGTTATCATCAAAACTAAGATAATTGATAAGAACAAATCTTGTTCTAACAGTACTTGTATGGTATAGCCTTGCTGGACTCATACGGTACAGGACCTGGTAAGTAGATGACTAGTGGTGCAACTGCTGTCTTCCTGCTATCATACTTAACTTGCATAGGTTCAACTTGATTAATTTGGGAAGATACGGTAAGGACTTCGTCATCTTCTCTGTTGGCAAGAACAGTAATGGTATTATCATCCATCAACTTTTGAATGTCGTTGCGAACACGCAAACATCCTTGTGAATTTCTTCGACAAATTCTGCATCTACTGTAAGCGTGGAAATCTGTTCCAAAGTAGGCAAGTCCATTTAAAGTTTTATGGAACCTGACTACCGATCCTTCAAGATCTTCAACTTTGTAGATTTTGTATTCTCCTGGACATCCTTGAACCATGTTGATGTCGTGTTCAGTTCTGACTCGGATATGTTGAATCCATCCCAAGTCCATTTGTTCTTGTAATGCAGCTTGAACTATGGCACATCCTTGATTATTCTTTGGACAAATTTCACATGTGAAGTAGTTGTGAGGTGGTACATGACCGTACCCAGCTTGTTTAGCGTGCATCTTGACAAGATTTTCCCCTAGCTGACGAATGTCGTAGATTTGAATGACGTTGGGGAGCTGATCTATCAGGTTTACTGAAGCTTCTTTATGATGCGGCAAAGGATTTGCTTGGACGTTTGGATTAGTATCTTTGAAGGATAGCATTCCGCTCTTCACTAATCGTTGGACGTCAATCTTGAAAGGGAAACAGTTCTCAATATTGTGACCTGGTGCCCCCTGATGATAGGGACAAGATTGGTCAGCCTTATACCATGGTGAGGAACTATTTGTAGGATTTGGAGGACTCCTTGTCTGAATGAGTCCTTTTGCCAGTAATGTTGGAAACAATTCTGCATACGGCATTGGTACGGGGTCAAAGGCAGGATACCTTGGAGCCCGATTGTTGTAATTTGGAGGTCGAACCTGCTGCTGAGGTTGCTGCGACCTTTGTTGAGTTTGTTGTTGCGAGACCTGAGGTTGATAAGCTGGCGCTGAGTTAACAACCGGAGTTATTGTTGCAACTTGAGGTTGGAATTTCTTCTTGATTTTGTGCAAGACATTGCTGACATCTTGATCCTTTTTCTTCTGGAAAGAACTTCCATACTTCCTTGGACCAACAGAAGATTCTGGTTCTTTGTTCAAGCGTCCTTCTCGAACTGCTTCTTCTAAACGCACACCCATGTTTACCATCTCGGTAAAGTCACTTGGTGCACTTGCAACCATTCGTCCGTAGTAAAATGGACTCAAAGTTTTGAGATAGATTTTTGTCATTTCTTTCTCTTCAAGTGGTGGACAAATTTGAGCAGCAACTTCACGCCATCTTTGAGCGTATTCCTTGAAGCTTTCTCTATCCTTTTGAGTCATGGCCCGGAGTTGATCTCTGTCGGGAGCCATATCCAGATTGTACTTATACTGTTTGACGAAGGCCTCTCCGAGGTCTCGAAAAGTATGAATCTCTGAACTGTCCAAGTTCATGTACCATTTGAGTGCAGCACCAGTTAGGCTGTCTTGAAAGTAATGAATGAGCAATTGTTGATTATCAGTCTGAGTTGACATTCTTCGAGCGTACATCACAAGATGACTTTGTGGGCATGAATTCCCTTTATACTTCTCGAATTCTGGTACTTTGAATTTGTGAGGAATCTTAACATTTGGAACCAGACAGAGGTCTGCAGCATTCTTTCCAAATAGATCTTGTCCTCGGAGAGTCTTGAGTTCCTTCTGCATTTGCAGAAATTGTTCCTGGAACTCGTCCAATCTTTCATACACGCCAGCATCCTCACTTGGAGCGTGATGATATACTTGTCCGCCTTGCGGGGGAAAAGTATGCATAATGGGCTGTGGAGAAGCCATGACAGCAGATCTCGGAATCTCAGCATTCTGTTGTGCGAAACCCATTGCCGTTGCTCTTGGAACTTCAATTTCCAGAGGTTTGTAACCCTCCGGTGGACGCATATCCATGGTGACTTTTGGAGCTTCAGAAGCTGGAGGTATGTACCCTTCTGGAGTAAAGTTATACGGCATGCCCCAAGGTCGATCAGGCGGCATGGTATACTGAGGAATAGGAGTAGAAACAATCTCGGAAACCACAGTCCTTTGTGGTTCTTCTGGCGTTGGTCGATTCTGCGCAACTACCAGGGCTTCTACCATACTATTGAGTCTTTCAACAGTACCTTTGAGAGTATTAATCTCTTCTCTGAGTTCTTCATTCTCTTGCTCAAAGTCTTCCATTCTTTTCTTGCGACTTGAACGAGTGTTGTATGGATGAGACAGCTTGAAAGTCTTGGTTCACCTCCTTCTCCTCCTCTCTTTCTGGAGAAAGGAAAGTGACTATTAGATCCGCGACAATTCTCGTGTCAGTGCGTACGACTAAAGCGATGTATGATATGCAATTAAGTTATTATTTTTCAAGGAAACACCATAATTACGTTATGAAACATCAAAACTTTATTAATTAAGCGAAAACGCCGTCTTTACACACTTTGAAAAGGGAAATACAGAGAAACTGAGAGAAAGGACTCTAAAACTTTGATGATGAGCCGACTTCACGTTCTAACATCTTCTTCTGTTTCTTGAGCTGAGCGTTCTCTGACGTGAGCTGATCGATGATCCAGGAAGCAGGAGGGATATGATGAGAAAGTGATGATTGTGTCACTTGTCGATCGAGCACTTCAAGTAACTCATCCTTCCTTCTTAGGATGTTTTGAATCTCAACATTTTCTGTGTTGACAATTCGATACTTGTTCCTCCAAGCATTCCTTTCTCGGCATACCTTGTTTAATGCCGCTTGCAGTTTTTCAACATCGGTGGAGAAAAGGTAAATTGGTTCCCTTAGGGGAATAGGTTCTTGATGTTGATATGGCATCCTGAGCTTGAATGCTCTGACGCGTACCCATTGAAGGTAAGGATCCAGGGAGATGCAAAGATGTTTTCCTAACAATCTTCTCCCTTTGCTGTGAACAAGACGCCAGGCTTGGACAATTTCTTTCTTCAGCATGTTGCCATGATCGTCGATGTTCTTGAAGAACAGACCCTCCGATTGGATGTTACTTGGAATGTTTTTCATAGGATAGCCGTATTGACGACGGGCTAAAGCTGGATTGTAACTGATTCCTCCCTTAGTTCCAATAAGGGGTACGTTGGGGAAACTTCCGCAACTGAAAATGATCTTGGTTTCGTCGTTGTCAGGACTACACCAATCAATGTCCGTATGAGTGAGAGACATGATTTTCTGTGACCAGTAAAGGCCATCCCTCATGTTCCAGAAAGTGCTAGACTTTGGTAGGTGTGAAACGAACCATTCGTATAACAACGGTACGCAGCATGTGATTAATCCTCCTCGCTGCAGGTTTCTTGAATGCACAGAGTGATAAGCATCCGCAAGCAAGGTTGGAACTGGATTTCCAATTAAGAAGATCTTAATTGCATTGATGTCGACGAAATCGTTAATGTTAGGGAACAAAAACAATCCGTAGATAAGCAAAGCTAAGACTTCCTCAAAAGCGCTCATATCTTGGATGCTGACGAAGTACCGAGCTTGATCAAACAGGAATTTGGAGGGCAATCCTTGAATTCCTCCTCTACTCACCATATGAGTTCTGATGTCGACTACGTTCAAAGGAGTAGTTGCAGCAATGATAATGTCGTCAGGATTCTTTTCCAAACCGGAGTACGGATCTTGCGCGTACACGGGTATTCCAATCAGACGAGAGTACTCCTCTAACGTAGGCATGAGCTGATAATCTGGAAAGGTGAAGCAGTGATACGTTGGATCGTAAAACTGTACCAAGGTGGGAAGGATTCCATCCACCATGTTGGTATTGAGCAAAGGCATAAGTTTTCCATACTTCTCCTTGAAAGCCTGGGGGTTGACCACCAGTTTTCCGAGCTTTCCCAGTTCCTCGACCTGGGGAATCTTGAAGGTGTATTTCCTAGCTCTCTTTCTTCCGTAATCCATAATATAGATCCTTAAGTCTTTTCTCCGTTTCTCTCTTTCTATGAAGTTCAAAACGTTTGTTATTTAGTTTCCTTGAAAAACGACTCGAAAAAGACTCTTTTTGTGTTTTAATTATTAATGAATGATGCATGAATGCATGAATGCACACACAAGAGTTTTTAAACAAACATGGCGTTGAAGGGTATAGTGGTCATGAAGTCAAAACGCAATCCCCGCCCCAATGGTAAACTAAGGTTAAGGATTTTTGTACCTGTAGAACGGGTTCTAAGGGTCTCAGAGTTTATGCTCAACCTTAAAGATACGTTGATTGGTATCTATAAGAGAGTTTTCTCTGAGTGTAGTATCTGCGTGACAATTACTTCCGTAATCACCGCTCTACGTCCTAAAAAAGGCTTTAAGTGGGGTTAATGTGTTTCTAGGTCCTCCTGGTACAAATCAGTCTCGGAATGCAGTGGCGCAGTTAATCACAACCAGCCAGGCAAATCCCAAGAGTAGACTTGGAAACCAAGATTAGAGGGCCTTCACCGGGAAGACATCCTCCATCCTAACTTATGTTGTACTCAAATCCGGGTATAGGATTTCTCACCACAAGGGGGAATCAAGCCCTTTCCCGACACAGAATAAACAAAGTAAACAAATATATATGCAACAAACACATGAAATGACACAGAGGTTAGGCAGGACCTCTCTTGTTTGAGGGGGAATTTGGCATCCCTAATTCCTCATTGGGGCTGGACCAGCAACAGGTCAACCATTGGTTTGGATGAAAAACCAAGGTTTTTAACACTTATATCCCCAGCAGAGTCGCCATTTTTCTGTGGTGGTCGTTTTCTTTACCTCCCCGTTTCACTTGGGAGGACGGCACGCTAAACCCTTCACGCGAAATTTGGAAGGAGAATGCGCCCGTGGTGGGATGAATTTTGTTTCAGTTCTTCCTACGATATCACACGAACTTTCTTATTGGTCCTACGAGTAGGAAAGGGAAAAAAAAGATCTCAACTAAACCCTAGGAGTTTGCTAAGTGTGGGGATTTCACCTAGACTAGAAATTCTGGAGTCCGGGAGGTCGGTTATACATAGGGAAGTGTTTAAACACCCTACATATCTGTAGTACTCTACAGGAACCTTCTCTGTGTCATTGTGATTGTGTTTATTGCTAATGATTGGGAAAGTTTCTCCTTTGTATTAGGAGAAAGAAATGAATTGATTAAAAAAAGACAGACAGACAAACAAACTGACTATTTTTGGTATTTTATTAGCTCGCTGAGATTCCTTGTGAACCTCATGCCTACATATCCCTAGTGGAAGTCAGAGCTTAATGTAGTTCGGGGAACTAACTAGGGAAATTAATGATTTTTGGTGCCTTGCTTAAAGCTCAAGGTTGAAGCTTGGAATTAAATCTCTGTTTACAGTAAAGAGACATGGAATCATCTCTACATAGAGGTATTTGTACTATTCTACCACAAACATTTAAAGGAGTGACAGAATAACTGAATTCATTTCATTCAAGAGGGGGACCTTACTTGTGTATGTGCAAGTATACCAGTCAATTGCCTCTTAAATGAAAGAAAAATGCTCATCCAAATTAGGGAAAGTTACCACATGTCTGGGTTTTACTGCCAGCTCATGCCTTTCAAAATCCTAAATGGAAGACTTGATTAAAATTGAAATGAAATGTAATGTTTGTTTGAATGTGGTAGAGTAGTAAAAATATCTCTCTATAGAGATAAGCTATGTCTATCTACTGTATAAAAGATTTGACTTTAGCTGGCTTGTATGAGGCCCAAACTTGAGGCTTTTTGATTGATTAATTAATATTATTGACTCTGGGAGATGACTCCACTGGGGATTAATTACAGGGTATTTTTGTGTTCTGTACAAAGCCCAGAATTGAGGCTGACTCTACTTAGGGAGACTCTATTTATGTGCTTTGTACAAAGCCCAAGGTTGTGGCTAATTGCTGAGGATAATTGAATGAATGACTCTATTTTATGTGCCTTGTACAAAGCCCAAGGTTGTGGCTGACTCTAGCTAGGGAAAACATTATTTTCTGCCTTGTACAAAGCCCAAGGTTGTGGCAGACTCTTAAATAAACTGAGTATGGATGACTCTATGGGGAAAAGATCCTAGGTGTTAGGAATCTTTGACACATGAAAATATGGTTTATCTGCCTTGTACAAAGCCCAAGGTTGTGGCTACTGAATGATGAAGAACTCACTGGGGAGACTCTATTATCTGCCTTGTACAATGCCCAAGGTTGAGGCTGACTCTTGACAGGGGAGTTTTATTGTTTGAGTGCCTTGTATGAAGCCCAAGGTTGAGGCTAACTGTTTTTGTTGGTTTTGACTCTACTGAGGAGATTTTATTTATTGAAAGACTGTTTTTCTTTGGAAGCTAACCCTTTCTAGGGATTTTGACTCAGCTGGAGAAATTATTTGGTAAAAGACTGACTTTATCATGTTTTTTTGGAGACTGACCCTTTCCAGGGATTTTGACTCTTTTGGGGAAATTATCTCCTAAGAGAAATGAATCTTTATTTTTTGACATTTTTAGTAATTGACTTTGGAGGCTAACCCTTTCCAGGGATTTTTATTAACATGAAGGAATGTGTGGAAGCTAACCCTTTCCAGGGAATTTATTGAAAAGGAGGTTGATTTTAATTGACTTTGGAGGCTAACCCTTTCCAGGGAATTTATTGAAAAGGTTGGCAGAAAGATTATCTAGTGGAGACTTCTTGTTTAAAGCCCAAGATGAAGGCTGACACATGCTGAGGAGAAGTAAACATGGATCCTAGACTCTGCTAAGGAAGATTGATGAAGATAAGGGTGACAGAGACTGTCCATGTCTCTCATTCCAAAAATGTACTCAATGCAGAATTGAGACAAACTTAGCTTGTTTAAGGTCTGGTTTAAATTGGAAGAAACTCACCAGGGTATGCTAAAAGGTGACTAAAGACCTGTTCCTATGTTTATAAGAAACCTGATGGGTCCTTGTATACAAGCTCAAGAGGAAGCTGGAAATGCTTTTAAGAAGCCTGTGGGTCCTTGTACAAAGCCCAAGAGGAGGCTAATCGAGGGTCCTTGTTATAGCACAAGAGAAAGCTATGTAGTTTTGAACTTATTTTGGCTCTAAGCAAATGGGTAAGAGGTTTCACCGGGAATAATTCCTCTTTGGGTGGATGTGTCCTATTATTTGGATTCTAAGGTTTTTACCAAGATGTTTCACCGGGAATAATTCATCTTGGGGGTTTGAACTACAGATCTCTAATTAGGAAAGAGCCTTCACCGGGAAGACATTCTCAATCCTAGGTCATATTCCTATAATATATATATAGTTTAACTGTCCTAAGGTTTATACTCAAACGTAGTTCTAAACTAATATATATGCACAATTTATATTTGACAGTAATTTAAATAAAGACTGTAAATTAAAAGCTTGTAAAGCCTAACCTGGATGGAGTGGAGGCCATTGAAGAAGTATGTACAGAGCCTCAACAGTAATTTTTGTTGTTTTGTTGATAACAGTTGAATATATATATATATATATATGATAAACAGTTAATGGTTTTTGAAAACAGAAGAAGTGAAGATGGACAAAGGTCACATAGGTATCTGAAGAGTTTCACCGGGAATAATGCCCTTCAAATACCAGAAGAATGTTTTGAAAACAGAAAGAAGATTTTGAAAATACAGTTTTGAAAACAAGCTAAGAAGAGAAGGTTTTTGGGACTTACACTCTATTAGAGGCCCAGTACTTTACAGTACTGGTTATGAGAGCAATTTGAAAATGATTTTGAATGATACAAGGTTTTGTTGTTTGAAAACCCTAATCATTTGATTTATTCGGAGATTGAAAACAGTTTTGAAAATTGACAAAAGTCAACTTAATTAAGGTAAAAATAAAGATCTTCACCTAATTAAGACCTAAACAATTAGGGTTTTATCATAAAATTATTTACAAAGTGATTAGGTTAAAATAAGGTGACAATATATATTTAAAGTATTTAAGAAAACACTTAAAAACATACTATTTTAAACCTAATAAAAATATATGAAATAAATAATATTTTTATGATTTTTTTTATTATTCACAAAATAGATATATTAAATGACAAGTGTGTAAAAAATGAAGTGAAAATGATTTAATTTGATAGGTTAAATATTCATGTGAAGTTGTGAAGAAAATAAGTGTGAAAAGTGGTAAAAAATATAGAAATGTCTTCACCAAGGCTTGAACTCACGCCCTTTAGGTCACACACCCAAAACCAAACCACTGGGCCAGCGCGCGCATGGTGATAGTAACTTGCACTCATTTGGTTATGTTTTAAAACAAGTAGTAAATCATTGAAAAATAAAAGAATCAAAAAGTCTGGGGCGAGGGGGATTTGAACCCCATACTTGAGGCATGATGAGACTAAGGGCGTATGGGAGGCCACTAGGGCAAGTTTGTTCAGTCGTTTAAGGAACGCATATCATTCAAAATAAAATAAACTTTGGCCCCAGATTCAAATTTTGCGCGCCATGGCCATAGTCATCTTCTCCCTCGAGCTCAAGGATTTCCAAAATCCTAACTCTCTGGTTTCTCAACTAAATGACATGATGTAAACATCAATCTTGTTCTAAATTTCCTCACGAATCCATATATGTAACTAACATTTATTTATATGAACTATAGCTACCTAATTTCTCAGAAAACTCTAAGAACACATAAACCCTAAATTTAAAATTAAATGACAAACAAGATGAATAAATGCAAGATGATAGAGGGTTTTCAATCCTCTGATGATGCTAAACAAAATAGAATCGAGCTTTAACTCAAAGAGTACTTAAATTAAAGAGGTGAGGTTCAGAAACTTACCTCTGAAAATGGAGGTCGTGAGGATGATAGAGAGCACCTGGGCTTGAATGAATGATCTCAATAGCTTCCCTGAGACTCAATGATGCTAACTGAATGCTTATTGGAGCTTGAATCCTCCTGAATTGCTCTGTGGACCTCCCTCGATTTCAGCTTCAAGTGAACATGGAGGGTGAAGATTCTCGAGTTACAGATGAGCTGCAGCCACCTGGTTAGCTTCACTATGACCTGAGGAGTGTGCCTGGATGATTGGCTTGGCTCGGAACCTCCTGAATTACTCCATGGACCTCCAACTGCAAATGCTCCAAAGTGAGAGCAACAATGGTGTTCCTCCACTTACAGAAGTGATCCAGGTGCTTGGATCACCTCAAATGAACTCCCTTGAGATGTTAGAATGCTCACTTTCCAAAGATAAGCTCTGGTTTGAAGAAATCGATTCTTCTTGCCAAAGAACTTTGAAAAACAATGAACATGAGAAGAGAAAGAGAAAGCAAGGAATATGGTTGCTTTGGTGTGTTTTTCTACTGAAGTATGCTCTCCTATTTATAGGCAAATGTCTCAGTACTGATTGGGAGAGTGAGCTTGCTTAGTGAAGCAAGTTTGGTTTCTTAGCCATGAAGAAATTTCAAAGAATATCCAAGTGTGATCATTGCATTTTCGAGCCACCTCCCCTATCCATTGATTCTATCTGATCTTAGGGGACAATTCAGATGCAAAGTGAGCTCTAATTGGTTGGTGAGAAGATTCCTTGGGTGATTCATCAATTTGCCATAAATTCACAAATGTAATCATTACATAATCACATGTTCTTGTTTTAGGAATCTTCTTCAATTATCATGGCATGGTGAAAATGAATGCATGGTATGTTTTCAGATGTGTTATGGGTCGTGTAGCATCCATAATTGAGGTCATGTGCACAAAATTTCAAAGTTCAAAAATGATGCATGACCTATAATTTTACTTCATGAGGCCAACTTTGAACAAGCATAACTCTTAGCTCAAATTGAATTTGGAGAAGGTTGAACACAATTTGGAAAGCCCTAAACATCTACTTCAAATCATTAGTTTATGTCTTCTTCAGAATCATTTGGGAAATTTGTGAAAAATGAGCCCAAAGTTGGATGAAAACTAGGTTAAAACACTTAGAAAATTTTCTAAGTGTTTATGACCTAAAACTTCAAAATTTTCAAAACTCTTAAATGATTGATCTTTTGAAAAAAGTTCCTTTGTAAGATGTTGTTTTATTTTGCAAGATCTACAACTTTCATGTTGGAAGTTTTTTGAGTTGTGTAGGTGAAATTTTGAGTTCTCACCATGCCCTTAAAAACCCTAATTCCCGACTTTTTGCTCCTTGATGAATTTCTTTGAATTTCTTTGGTCAAATGACTTTGACATCCATATATTGATGATATTGATCTTTGAAAGTCATTTTTTGACCAAAAACCTTAAAAGTCAATGATGATCCCACACAGTTGACTTTTCCTGACAAAGTGAATTTTTGGGCTTTTGTGTAGAAACAAGATCTTTTCCTCAAATGAATGATGTAAATGGATTATATTGAGGTAGTAGAGATTCTTGAATCATGTCTTGAGTTTTGGATCCATGCCCTGATTAAAAGTCAACTATCTTGGTGAATTAGGTCAAAAACCCTAATTGTCGACCAGAGGACAATGATGACTGTAGACTTTGAACTGAGGTGTAATGTCCAGTGGATCTTGTCATATGAGTTGTTTGAAGATGATTGATGTCTTTGAATGGTCCCTTAGGGATTTTTAGGGTTTCCCAAAGGTGATCCCTGATTTTAGTCCTTGATAGGCTCCAAACCCTAGTCTGTTGATCTGAGTAATCCTGTACTTAGATGACTGGGTGTCTTAATCAATCATAGGTCTAATAATGAGGCTTTTGAGTCTTATGATTGTATTAGAGACTAATCCCTCTATTGATTGATCCTTTGCCTGAGTTTTCTTGTCTTTGAACACCCTTGATTGAATGTTAGGCTGTTCTGGATACTTGCTTTGACTTGATGAAAAATCCTGAAGATATGTCATCTCAGGGGGGTCAAAAATTAGGGTATGACAACAGGTGCATGTTATTAACATAATAGTAAAATACTTACATAGGCTGCGATGTTCTCGGGGGTTCCTCGGTGCGTATCACCCATTGTTAAGAGAGACATGGTTGAACATTGGAAATTTGGAATTTGAAAGCAAAATGATTATTGTGAGAGTAGATGAGTGAAAGTGGTGAGAAATCTGCAGAGGCCTAAGTAGTATATATACTGATGAGGCAAAAAACGGTAACAAGCTGCATGCTGGACATGTCAACACATTCATAGTTGCTAGGTGTTGCTTGTGCAGAAGTGGTTGGCATGCATGCAACATAACTTTCGGTGACAGGACATGGTGACATGCATGCAGAGCAGAACTAGGTGCCAGCTAGGGTTGCATGCATGCAGTATTATGAGGAATCGTTTCAGGAATCTTATCAGGAATCGTTTCAGATGCATGCGAGGTTGCAGGAATCGTTTCGGACGCATGCGAAAGACTGAAATTATTAAGACGTTAACAGGTGGGGACCATGTGGGGACCAGGTGGGGACCACAGGTATCATTCATATGCGCCAAATGAAATGGCATTTTTTTTCAAAATTTCAACTAATGCGCCATTCCATTTGGCGCATTCCAGTTAATAAAATGTACATATGCGCCATTCCATTTGGCGCATTAGTACAAAACATTTTTTTTTGAAAATTAGGGTTTACGTTTTTTCTTGTAGAGGAAACCCTAATTGTGCTATAGACCTTAAGCAAGGTGTCCGTCCCTCTATAAATTAGGGTTTCTTGTGTGCATAAGACTACACACACGGAAAAAATGAGATCTCGAATAAGGCCAGATAGCACGCACCGGAGCTCTGAGCCTCCACCACCTGTGAGGCGGTTCGACTATCAACTGGACTATCGTCGAAGGAACGGGTACGTCATTTTCTCTCACGTCAAACCTCCCATGCAGGTTATGTTTTGGAATATCCATTCCATGGACCAACTTAAGAGAACCATCCTGAGGTTTTTGGACGGGGAGTACAGTCCCGGCGAAGAAATCAGATCTATCAAGAGGCTTAGAACAAGGGGTGGTGTTTTTCTTGAAAGACAGCGTTGGTGGGAGACTATGGAAGACGACATCCAATGCACTCGGATGATGGAGGACAGAGAAGACATTGTTTTAACCATTGTAATATCCTAGATGCCGCAGTTTCTTTATCATTTTTGTAACTTCTGTACCGTTCAATCAAATGCTCTTAGCATATTTCAATGAAATGATATTTTATCGTTACAAAGTTGCCAATGAGTATTTAAGTTATTAATAATTAACAAAAATCTTTCCCGCCATATTTACCCGCTAAAAAAAAGTTGTCACAAGTGGTCTGCTCTTCTATAAATAGAGGTGTGTGTGTGGAGTTGAAGTATTAACTCTTTTTTTTTTCTTACTGCAAACACTTAAAAATGAATTCAGTTTGGGCTGTAGTCTTTTTTGAGGAAGGTAGTCACATGCGGGTTTGTCTGAACCCTCATTGGGATTTCAAGAGAATTGTTAGAGCCATCAACACCGAGTTTCGTCAACTGGATGGTCCAACCAGGAAAGTTAAACAGATAGATTATCTTTGTCCATACATTACGTTGACGGATAATAACCCATAAGGCACGTACATGTATTATTGGGATCGTGTGAAAGACGATGTGGACGTGGATCTAATGTTTTGGACACACAGTGGAGAAGTTAACCGAGACGTTGAAAATCCACTTGTTCTTGCAGTGATACTTGAGTAGTTTAGATTAAGTGTTGTTTTACTTGTTGCAATGTGATTTCGTGTACTACCAGTTGTTCTGTGTTATTTTCTTTTTTGCAATGTAATATCGTGTTCTACCGGTTGTTTTGTGTTGCAAACGCCGGATCATTTAATTAAAAGTAATGTGGTTGTTGTGTTAGTTGTGGTTGTCTGAACATTAATTAAGCTAACATACATATTTTAAAATACATTTTATAATTGAATAATTACTAGAAAATAGATAATATTACTTAGTTGTCGTTATATATATATATATATATATATATATATATATATATATATATGTATGTATATATATATATATATATGTAATAATAATCTTTTGTTGGCATCTTGTGACAGACCTAGATCAGTGTGCGTCTGTCTTTTACGTTCAATTTGGAATCTTGGGACAGACATAGATCAACGTGCGTCTGTCTAGTCTCGTCATGTTGGCATCTTGTGACAGACCTAGATCAGCGTGCGTCTGTCTTTTACGTTCAATTTGGAATCTTGGGACAGACATAGATCAGCGTGCGTCTGTCTAGTCTCGTCATGTTGGCATCTTGTGACAGACCTAGATCAGCGTACGTCTGTCTTTTATGTTCAATTTGGAATCTTGGGACAGACATATATCAGCGTTTGTGTGTCTTGAGACAATGCAAAGCTGTAAGAATTACCCTATATAAGACAACCAATATTTTCTAAACATTACAACATACACAATCAATATTGCCTACTCTGACCTGAAATTACAACACCCAAACACTAACCCGAAAAAATGGCTTCATCTCCCCAATACCTTGTACATGCCCATCTAAACGGTGAGACTTACTCACATGAAATAGCTAGTTTTATGATGAGAAACACTCAGGTTGTGCCATTTTTGTTAAGCAAAAGAGCCACCTTTACATCCTTCATTCAGCGACTACACGCTAAGATAGCAATGGGTCCTATTGCAAACATTTTTTACCAATGTCCCTCTTTCAATGACAACAACACCGTCAAGTTTTATGAGATGGAGATTGCAAATGACGAAGACCTGCAAGATATGTTTACTACCCACGAATACTCTGGCTTGGATTCCATCGAGCTGTACGTTACTCTACAGGTTGGGACACAAGAAACTCATGTTGTCCAGTCGCAAGTTATAGACCCACCAGTCAACGAGCAAGAAGAGGTTGATGTTATAGACGAGGAAGAAGAAGATTTGGAAACTGAATTTGACGACATGGTCAACGAGGAATCCGACGACGAGCAACACATGCTGGTGCCTCCAGCCCATGTGTACGCACCTCCAGCACATATGAGTAACTTGAACTTGCAAGATGACGAACCATCATCCGACATCTTCTTCACACCGTACATCCAAAATGACGATGAGTTAAAGGAAAGAGACAAGTTTCCTTCTAAGGAGGCATGTCTTAGAACAATAAAAAAAATGGCACATGGCGCACAACGTTGATTTTGAAGTAGGTCGTTCAAACCTAGAACGGTATGTAATCACTTGTAAAAATCCAGAGTGTGGCTTCAGACTGTTGGCTTCTTATAGGAAGAGAAGTAATGCATGGAAAATAGGGTCGATTACGCAACAACACACGTGTGTCAACCCTAACACTTCCCAGGATCATACGAAACTCAGTGGCGATCTCATTTGTCAGGAGATCTTGCCTCTAATAAGCTCTGATCCGTCTTTGAAGGTCAAAAATATTATCTCGCGTATCGTTACAACCTTCAACTACACTCCATCTTACAGAAAGGCGTGGGTTGCAAAAACAAAGGCAATTGAGATAGTCTACGGCAACTGGGAGGAGTCATACAAAATTCTTCCCTGATACCTCAATGCGCTACAAAGTTACGCACCTGGCACGGTTACTATTCTAGAGACACTGCCCGCGCATGCCCCGGATGGAAACCCTGTCCAAGGAAACGGAATATTCCATCGGCTTTTTTGGGCGTTCAAACCTTGCGTACGAGGGTTTGCACATTGTAAACCCATACTTCAAATTGATGGAACATGGTTATACGGCAAATACAAAGGAACCATGCTTATGGCGGTTGCACAGGACGGGAACAACAACATATTTCCAGTGGCGTTCGCAATTGTCGAAGATGAAACTACCGCGGCTTGGAGTTTCTTTCTAAGGAACCTCCGAGAACATGTTACTCCTCAGCCTGACATCTGTTTAATCTCTGATAGGCACGCTTCCATTGAGAGTGCTTATAATAATCCAACAAACTGATGGCATGACCCGCCATCAAAACACGTCTATTGTATTCGCCACATCGCCCAGAACTTCATGCGGGAGATCAAGGACAGACATCTGAGGAAGGCCCTGGTCAATGTTGGTTATGCATTAATGTTGAAAGAGTATTGTGGTGTACTTTTCGTTATTATCGTATCCACAGGGATTATTGCGATATCACCGCCGTTCTATAGCCTATTTTGTCTTGAGTTAATGTTACTTTAAATTTGGGTTTGCAAAAGATCATTCAACACTTTTAGTAGCAAAGAGTAAAGTAATGAAAGTTCTAAGTTAAAGAAAATGTATCAAGATTCGATTTCATCGACCTAAGTTTGTATGTTTCCTTATAAATATACGTATATGAACATGGTAACGATCAACATAATTACGTATCGACGCCTATACCATCCGTGTCCGCAATGATATAGTTAGATTTACCGTATTGTTTAACCGACGATTTCTCCATCCTTTAAACAATACAAATAACGTTTTAAAACCGATACTAAGTAAACATCAAACGCTAAATCCATGTCTGCAATTTATAGTTTGATGGATGATAAAGTTAGATCTAGATACAAATATTGATGTCTCAAACACTTATACCAAAGAAAAAGCTTTAATAAACAAACTAAACCATCTATATTGATCATCACTTGTTCATACACATATATTCACAAGAAAAACATACAAAAGGCTAGGAAGATTACATCTTATCTTGATACAAAAGAGATTTAGCTATCCATGAGAATGGTAGCTTGCACAAGAAGTAAAGGATGAAGATCAACAAGCATCAAAGGCGATTAATCGACGATCAAAGCTTCCAATCTTCAATTCTTAGTTTGCTACAGTGATTAGGGTTTTTGAGCTCTTAAGAATGTAATGTCCTCCTTCCAAAAATCAGAATTACTCTTTATATAGTAAAACCATTTTCTGTCCAGGGCGCGTCGCGCCCTCCAGCGCGCTTCGCGCCATTACACTAAAGAAATTTAAACCGCCCATGCGCGTGACGCGCGCAACTCTCTGCTTTGAAGCTCCAAAATATCTTGCCCAGGGCGCGACGCGCCCACATCTCCGCGCGACGCGCGCTAACTTCTGCCAGGCACTCTCTTGCAAAGCTTAAAACAAGCTCCAAACTTCCCCAAAATTGGCTAAAACCTACAAAATCATAACTAAAACACATATTAACATAAAATGAAAGCTTAATATTATAAACTATAAATAATTATCTAAAACTTCAGGGAATTGTACGAATATCCGATAAAAACGGTCGAAAGGTGCCATTAATTAAACTAAATATAAACACAATTTGGCACCTAACAATTAACCCAACCCACATTCCAGCATTATCGGAGTGAGATTGTAATGACAAATCCAGATGCAGGTAGTTGGATAGATAACCTTTCTAGGGAGAAATGGACAATGGCTTATGACAAAGGCGCGCGACGGGGCCATATGACGACAAATCTGGTGGAATCCATGAATGGAGTTTTCAAAGGCATTCGTAACCTTCCTATCACAGCACTAGTGGAGGCTACCTACTTTAGGATGGCTTCGCTCTTCTCAACGAGAGGCAGGAAATGGGGTGATGTTAGACAATCTGGTCAACTGTTAAGTGATAGTTGCATGAAATTTATGCAACAACAATCGGCAAAAGCAAACACTCATCAAGTAACTTCTTTCGACCTGTTCAACCGCATGTTCAGTGTGTGCGAAATAATTGACCACAATGAGGGTTTGCCAAGACAACAATATAGGGTTCTGCTGGACGAAGATTGGTGCGACTGTGAAAGGTTTCAAGCTTTTCGTATGCCTTGCTCACATGTCATAGCTGCATGTGCGTTTGCGCACCGCGACGCAAAATCACTACTGTCTCCAATTTACAAGACTCAGACATTGCTCCGAGTTTACAGTGCTGCGTTTCTAGTGGTAGCCAAGGAGGATTACTGGCCTGAGTATGATGGAGAGGTAGTTTGGCATAACGATGCAATGCGGCGAAAGAAAAAGGGTCGTCCCAATAGTACGCGGATTAGAACCGAAATGGTCGTCCCTAGGACATCCACTTATAGGGTGTCCCAAACCTAGACATTTTGGTAAATACATCGAAAACCTGATTTTTTTTGTAATTTTTTTATTAAAGGTGTTTATTTAAAAAAAAAATCGTATTTAGTTTTGTGATTTAAATGTAGAGTAGAGTTAATATCAACATAATTTTCTATTAGTTGAGGATTTAACACGCCACCCTCGAGTTGTGTTTTGTACCTCTCATTTTTACTTAATTTCTAAATTGTCCGTGAACAAATTTGAGGTGGCAAGGAAATTTCTAATACGAACTTTTTCAAAAAAAAAAATTATACTACAAAAATATTCGAATTTTACCGAAATTTCAGATAAATTTTGAAAAAGTGATGTAATTTATCAAAAATTTTGAAACTCTTGGTAATGTAAAAAAAAATTGTCAAAAAAGAATTAACGGTAATTTTTTCTTAAGATTGCGGAAAAATCCGATATTTTCTATCAAAAATCGGTATAGAGATCTATATACAACATAAGCTTAACCGATAAGAATCTTGGAAAACGGCTCAAAGTGGTTAGCAAATACTCACACACTTACCGGGTAGGTTACATATGGATTGGAAGTTTTTCTCATAGTGCAGAACAAAACGCCTTGATCACTTTCATGCTTAACACAATTTAATAATAATGCAAGATTAATCATAATAAAAACGAGTTAAAACGCACATTGCTGGTATCCAGCACAATTTATATATATATACACAGTGGAAAGTCTCCTCACAACTACAGCTAGGCTAAAGTGATTCACAATTGAACTAATTTTATCCACAGAAATTAATGACAACTAATTTGTACAATTAAAAGCATCAGAATCAAAGGTACTTGATAAATAAAACGATAAAGGATGTACCTTGCGCGTACAGTTTTCAACTTATATCATCACCACTCAAATTGTGTTGCATCATCCAAATTCATCGTGCAACAAAAATTCGTGTTCCAGCTAATTAATCATCAGGACAACTTATCAAACCATTATTTCTAAAATATAAACACTACTAAAATAAACTACTTAAAAATAAATAAATGCAAAAATAAAATAAACTGAACTTATATAAAATAAAAACCACACCAAACAGGTGTTAACTATCCAAAGGCGTAAACTTAGCCCTTTCAAAGTACCTCATCCAAAAGGATGGAACAAAACTATAAATATTAAAAACAAAGTAACTAAAAATTGTTTTAACATAAAACTAAAAACAATAAAAATAAAACAGTAAAACAAAACTACTCCTCATCAGAAGTATCCTCATCAGCATCAGCCATCCCCTCCTCAGGATCTGGCCTGCCCTCAGGCCATGAAGCATAAGCAGATAAATCATCCCGGGTACCAACAGGCTGCTGCAGAGAAAGCTGCCGGATAGAATCCTGCAAAAACATAAACGCTCTCTGATGCGCCATATGCATCTGATAGTTCCAATCACTTGCATCACCATACTGTGGACCAGCAGGCGGTGCAGCAGCAACCGGAACAGCTTGAGAAGCATCGGGAAGGTCAGATGCACCAGCAGCAACACCAAAAGGACGACCTCCAGGCAAACAGTACCTGTTAGCAAAAATATCATCTATAACACCATCCATGGGAATCCTACCACCAGGTGGAAACCGGACATCAGCCTTCCTGCACAAACCCATTATTAAACCAGGAAAAATCAACCTACATTTCACCCCATCTCCATGAAGAGTCCCATTCAGGGCGACTCTTTTCAGCTCATTCGCCACAATCCTGGACACATCAATATTATCACCATTCAGAATACCCTGAACCAAACCTGCCGTATCAATGGTGAGGGAAGAAGTGTGACTCCGTGGCCTAATGTTGTAAAGGACCACCGAAGTCACCAACTGAGCCTCCTCCGTCAACTGACTACGAGTAAAAGTCTTTGGCAGCCCAGCTTTAGTCAGAGTATAGGTGAAACCAGTCCTGCAAATCCTCTCCCTAATACTCTTCACGTCCCAGTTCCCTCTATTCAACCTGGGATGGTACTGGCATTCTTCTACCAAAGCAAGAGGGTTATCCAGAAAATCAAAAATAGCCTCTTTGCTAAAATCAATGGCCTTACCTCTCACCCATGTTTTAAACGGGTAAGCTTCAGTATCTGACCAACCGCTCGGAGGCAAGGCGTTTGCGTAGAATTCTCTGACAATCTCCACCTGATAGAATTTTGGTGGAGCGAACAGCTTGTCCCAGAATGTTTCAGACAAGGCAGTCCACGCCCTTTGGAAAAGGCCGTGGTCAATAGGAACCACCGTGCGTTCACTCCACACAACGCGGCTTTCAAGCTCATGGTACCTCGCCTCTTGCTCCGGACCTAGAAACTTCGTCCGATCAAACCTGCCAGCTTGTGAGGAAGATCCCTCACCAGAACCAGTCTTCTTTCTCTTTAAAAAGGGTGCCATTCCTGCACAAATTTAAAATCAAACAAAACACACACAAATTGAAACAAAGTTAGCATAACCTCAATTTTAATAGCCTACATCAATCCACATTCATCATCAATCACAAAACAGACCCTATACAACTTCACAGAATGCATAAAAAAAATTCAAAGTTTAACCCAGGGCGCGACGCGCGCTGAACAGGGCGCGACGCGCGCTCTGCGAAACCCAGAAAATTTCTTCAGAAATCTGCAAAACAGAAAAGGAGAACAAGTTTCTCCTCCCTTCTAAAGGTTCCAGCACACAAAATATGCATCAATAACATGTTTTCTACCCTAGTTTTTCACAATTATTCAAAATATTCCTAAATCTAAAAACCTAACTTCTAAAACTATATTAATGGAAATAGAAGGGAATAAGAACAAACCTTTGATGATGATGACAATGGAGAGACGAAAATAGTGAGAGAATGCAAGAATTGAAATGAGCAAGTGTGTGTTGTGTTGTTCTATTCTTGGAACAAAGAGGAAGAAGGGTGGAATGGAGGCAAAGACCTCCAAAACCCTAACTAAACCTCTGCCAGCGAAACCGGGTCGGGTCCAGCATGGGTGGGCCCAAATAAAAAAAAAAATTTTCTTCAAAAATATACACAGCGCGCGACACGCGCAGACTCGGCGCGACGCGCCCTCATCTCTGTCTGGAAGGGGTCCTTGAGTTCACATAGCGCGCGACGCGCGCATATGGGTGCGACGCGCGCTACACCAGAAACAGCAGAAAAACTGCATTGTTTCAGCACGCCCAAAAATACCGGTAGATCGATTCTGGCTCGACGACAACTCAAAAATCCCACCTGCAAAAAGAACACAAATACAAGTGAATATATACAACTTGAGGTGCCTCCCAAGAGCGCTTTGTTTAACGTCGGTCAGCTCGACGGTCAAAGGCAATCAAGGATCGCCAAACGATAAAACGCAAGTTTCACGATTAAAATCGCTTCCTCGATACACCTTCAACCTCTGACCATTTACTACCCACTCTTGGTTTGATTTTTGGTCCTCTATCACAATAGCCCCTTGGCTTCTCACTTCTTTGACCAAAAACGGTCCGGACCATTTAGACTTCAACTTTCCCGGAAAAAGTCTTAACCGGGAATTGAAGAGTAAAACTAATTGCCCTACCTTAAAGTCCTTCATTCTAACCTTACTATCATGATAGAATTTGGTCTTTTCCTTGTAAATCGAATTGGACTTATAGGCATGCAATCTCATCTCTTCCAACTCATTAAGTTGGATTTTTCTTCTCTCTCCACACAACTTGTGGTCAAAATTCAAAAGCTTCAAGGCCCAATATGCCTTATGTTCTAGTTCTACGGGAAGGTGGCAACTTTTACCATACACCATTTGGAATGGTGTAAGACCGATCGGTGCTTTGAAAGCGGTCCGATACGCCCACAAGGTTTCATCTAACTTCATTGACCAATCCTTCCTAGAACTAGACACAGTTTTCTCAAGAATTCTCTTAATCTCTCGATTGGTCCTCTCAACTTGCCCATTAGTTTGTGGATGATATGGAGTAGCTACCTTGTGCTTGACTCCATATTGCTCCAACACTTTCTCAAGCGGGGCATTACAAAAATGAGATCCACCATCACTAATTAATACTCTTGGCGAGCCAAACCGCGAAAATATATTTTTCTTCAAAAACTTTATCACGGTCTTACCATCCGCTTTGGGTGAAGCAATCGCTTCCACCCACTTAGACACGTAATCCACAGCTACCAAGATGTATTCATTTGACATAGAGGAAGGGAAGGGTCCAACAAAATCAATGCCCCAACAATCAAATACTTCTACTTCTACAATACTTTGGAGGGGCATTTCCTCTCTCTTCCCTATTCCACCAGTTCGTTGACAACTGTCGCATGAGGCAACATGGTGGTAAGCATCTTTGAACAAAGTAGGCCACCAAAATCCCGATTGAAGGACTTTTGTGGCCGTACGCAAACCATTAAAATGACCACCATAAGGCGAATTGTGGCAATGCCACAAAATGCTTTTTGCCTCTTCATCCGCGACACATCTTCTCAAAAGATTGTCACTACTCAACTTAAACAAGTGAGGATCGTCCCAAACATAAAAATTAGCATCGTTTAAAAACTTTTTTCTTTGATTCCAAGTTAGATCCTCCGGTATCCAGCCAGATGCTTTGTGATTAGCCATATCTGCGAACCAGGGTCTAACTTCTTGTACCATGTACAGTTTTTCATCTGGGAATTCTTCCCTCACCTCTTTTTCATTGTTTGTCACCTCGGTATTCACTAACCGAGACAAATGATCCGCAATCAAATTTTCTGTACCTTTCTTATCTTTCACTTCAAGATCAAATTCTTGAAGCAAAAGAATCCACCGAATAAACCTCTGTTTTGAATCAGGCTTGGTGAGAAGATATTTGATTGCGGCATGATCAGTATAACACACCACTTTAGAACCAATGAGGTAAGAGCGAAACTTTCCAATGCAAATACAATTGCGAGCAATTCTTTTTCGGTAGTGGCATAGTTAACCTGTGCCTCATTTAAAACTTTGCTCACATAATGTATAGCATGGAATTGTTTGTTCTTCCTCTGGCCTAAGACCGCACCAACCGCATAGTCACTCGCATCGCACATGAGTTCAAACTCAAGCGACCAATTAGGAGCAACAATTATGGGTGTGGTGGTCAAATTTGCTTTGAGTTCTAGGAAAGCTTTTAGACATGATTCATCAAAATTAAATTCCATACCTTTGTTGAGCAAATTACTCAAAGGCTTTGCGACCTTGGAGAAATCCTTGATGAATCTTCTATAGAACCCAGCATGTCCCAAGAAGCTCCTTATGCCTTTAACATTCACCGGAGGGGGAAGCTTTTCAATAACTTCAATTTTTGCCGGATCGACCTCAAGCCCCTTTGAAGAAACCTTGTGGCCAAGAACAATCCCATCCGTCACCATGAAAGTGCATTTCTCCCAGTTGAGAACCAAATTTGTTTCAATGCATCTCTCCATCACCACATCAAGGTTTTTCAAGCACAAGTCAAATGACGCACCGTACACAGAAAAATCATCCATGAACACCTCAATGCTTTTCTCAATCAAATCAGAGAAGATAGCTTGCATGCACCTTTGAAATGTTGCAGGAGCATTACATAGTCCAAATGGCATTCGTCGGTATGCAAAAACGCCAAAAGGACATGTAAAAGCAGTTTTCTCGTGGTCCGCCGGATTCACTGATATTTGATTGTATCCCGAATAACCATCCAAGAAACAATAGAAATTTCTTCCGGCTAACCTCTCTAACATTTGATCCATAAAAGGTAATGGAAAGTGATCTTTTCTTGTTGCTTGGTTCAACCTCCTATAATCAATACACATACGCCACCCGGTCACCGCTCTCGAAGGAATCAACTCGTTCTTCTCATTTCTCACAACTGTCAATCCACCCTTCTTAGGAACCACATGCACCGGGCTCACCCATTCGCTATCGGAGATGGGATAAATCATATCCGCCTCTAATAACTTCACAACCTCTTTTCTAACAACTTCTTTCATGGTTGGATTCAATCGCCTTTGAGGTTGTGCCACGGGCCGAAAATCATCTTCTAACATAATCTTATGCATACAATAGGCCGGACTAATACCCTTCAAGTCGGATAAAACCCATCCTATTGCTTCTTGATTCTTTGTCAACACTTCCTTCAATCGATGCTCTTCCTTGTTAGACAAACCACTATTAATGATAACCGGCTTAGTAGAATTGTCACCGAGAAACACGTATTTCAAGTGAGACGGTAACACATTCAACTCCACCTTTTGCTCTTCAACTTCAGGTTCATCCTTCAACTCTTCAATTTGAGTTTCAAATGGATTCATCTCCTCACAAGCCTCTAAATTTCTCAAGCAATCTTCAATTTCCTTCTCTTGATCTTTGGTGAGAACTTCGAGAGCTTCCATTAAAGTCTTCTCAAGAGGATTTGACAAGTGCATTTGATTCTCCACTTTCATAATAGCTCTTTCGGTAGCATCGATTCTAAAACAATCATCCTCATCATTAGGATGCTTGATGGCTTCAAAGAGATCAAGACATAATTCTTCATCTTGGTACCTTAATTTCATTAAGCCATCATCAATATCTATCATCATTCGGGCCGTCTTCATAAAAGGCCTTCCTAAGATCAATGGAATCTCAGGATCTTCTTCCATGTCTATGACGATAAAATCAACAGGATACCAAAATTTGTCAACCTTGACAAGCAAGTCTTCCGCAACTCCATGAGGATGAGCTGTGGATTTATCTGCTAATGATAACGTCATTCTTGTCGGCTTCAAATCGTTGATTCCTAATCTTCTCACCATAGACAATGGGATCAAATTAATGCTAGAACCGGTATCTACCAAACCTTTGCCTATGTGAACATTTCCAATAGACACCGGTAAGGTTACCCGCCCAGGATCATTCGATTTTATCGGAGTAGTGCGTTGAATTAACGCATTACAACAAGAGCTCACCGTTACTACCTCCGGATCCAAGAATCTTCTCTTCTTAGTGATGATGTCTTTGATGAATTTTGCATACATCGGCATTTGCTCTAATGCTTCGGAAAAAGGAACATTAATTTGCAACTTGCTAAAAATATCCAAGAACCGAGCATAGTGCTTTGCATCTTCTTTCTTTGACGGACCGGGAGGGTAAGGTAATTTCTTCACTTGTATAGAATCATCCACCTTCTTCTTTCCCTTTTCACTCACACTCAATTTTTTTCTCTCTTTTTCTACAACTTTCTCAAGAGTTTCTTTTTCCACTAATTCTTTCTCTTTCTCATTTTCAACTAAATCACCCTCAACATTTTTTTCTACTTCAATCACCCTATCTTTTTCACTCTCAACAATTTCCTCCTCAACTATTTCTCCTACACCCATATCAATATTTCTACCGCTACGAGTTAGAATTGACTTACAATGCTCACGAGGATTTTCTTGTGTAGTAGCCGGAAAAGGACCTTTGTTTTGATCGGCAAGTTGCTTTGACAATTGCCCGACTTGATTTTCAAGGTTCTTTATTGCGGCATCCGTACTCTTTTGGCTTGCAATTTGCAATTGCATGAATTGGCTAAGAGTGTCCTCGATTGAAAGCTTTGTTTGTTGAGGTTGTTGATTGTAACCGCCTTGATAAGGATTTTGACGATTCGATGGGCCCGCTTCCGGCCTCCATCCTTGTTGATAACCTTGATTACCTCTTTGTTGGTAACCTTGGTTATTGTTGTAAGGTTGTTGTTGTTGTCTCCCACCATATCCTTGATTAGGATTAGACACATAATTCACCTCTTCACCCGGTGGAGGACAAAAACCTGTTTGATGGTCACCCCTACACAATTCACAACACATCACATGTTGATTTTTAGAAGGGCTCCCATTTATCTCTTTGATTTGTTGAGGGAGTTTTGACATTTGTTGAGTGAGCAATTCTACTTGTTGTGTCAATAACTTGTTTTGAGCAAGTATTGCATCACTAGTATTCAATTCAAGAACTCCCGGTTTTCTTTGCAATGCACTACGGTTGTGTTGCCCTTGATGATCATTCAAAGCCATTCTATCAATGATAGCAATCGCTTCTGCAGCAGTTTTTGACATCAACGAACCACCCGCGGTAGCATCTAAAAGAGTTTTTGGTTGAGGTTGGAGTCCATTTCTAAAGATATGGATTTGAGACAATTCATCAAACCCATGACCTTTGCACTTTCTAACCATGGACTTGAACCTCTCCCATGCTTCATTGAGAGATTCATTCGAACCTTGAGAGAACACCGCTATAGAAGTTTTCGCTTCCATGAACCTATTGTGAGGAAAGAACCGATCCAAGAACTTCTCTTATAACTCGTTCCAATTTGTCATGACATTATTAGGTTGATCAAGGTACCATTCCTTAGCTTTTCCAATTAAGGAATGAGGAAAAAGTCTCCTGAACACCTGTTCTTCTTGGTCTTCCGGAGCACCAATTGTTCCGGCGATCTCGTAGAACTTTGTTAGATGAGTAAATGGATCCTCGTGATCTGCCCCTGTGAACGGATTTTGGTATAATAATTGAAGTAACCCCGTCTTCATCTCGGAGTTTCTTCCATTGGCTTGATCACGAGCAAATTGTGCATTGAGTCGAGGGCTATTAACACAAGGCCCTCGAGCTGGAACATTAGGAATCTCTCCTGCCATTTCTCCCTCAACTAAGTTTTCAACCGGAGTTGAAGAAGAAGATGCCTCTTGTTGTTGTCTTCTTTCCCTAGCTAGTTGTCTCCTCCTACGAGTTTTGCTATTCTCTCTACGAGCAGTCCTCTCAATCTCAGGATCAAAAAGGAGTTGATCTGCAGGTACACGTCCTCGCATAAACTGTAATCTGAAAAACTAACCAAGCAAATTAACAAACACAAGGAAAATAAATTTAGAAACAAGATATTAATTATAAGACTCAATACAAAACAAACTATTGCAATGCTTGCAATATCTAAACAACAATCCCCGGCAACGGCGCCATTTTGTTGAAAGAGTATTGTGGTGTACTTTTCGTTATTATCGTATCCACAGGGATTATTTCGATATCACCGCCGTTCTATAGCCTATTTTGTCTTGAGTTAATGTTACTTTAAATTTGGGTTTGCAAAAGATCATTCAACACTTTTAGTAGCAAAGAGTAAAGTAATGAAAGTTCTAAGTTAAAGAAAATGTATCAAGATTCGATTTCATCGACCTAAGTTTGTATGTTTCCTTATAAATATACGTATATGAACATGGTAACGATCAACATAATTACGTATCGACGCCTATACCATCCGTGTCCGCAATGATATAGTTAGATTTACCGTATTGTTTAACCGACGATTTCTCCATCCTTTAAACAATACAAATAACGTTTTAAAACCGATACTAAGTAAACATCAAACGCTAAATCCATGTCTGCAATTTATAGTTTGATGGATGATAAAGTTAGATCTAGATACAAATATTGATGTCTCAAACACTTATACCAAAGAAAAAGCTTTAATAAACAAACTAAACCATCTATATTGATCATCACTTGTTCATACACATATATTCACAAGAAAAACATACAAAAGGCTAGGAAGATTACATCTTATCTTGATACAAAAGAGATTTAGCTATCCATGAGAATGGTAGCTTGCACAAGAAGTAAAGGATGAAGATCAACAAGCATCAAAGGCGATTAATCGACGATCAAAGCTTCCAATCTTCAATTCTTAGTTTGCTACAGTGATTAGGGTTTTTGAGCTCTTAAGAATGTAATGTCCTCCTTCCAAAAATCAGAATTACTCTTTATATAGTAAAACCATTTTCTGTCCAGGGCGCGTCGCGCCCTCCAGCGCGCTTCGCGCCATTACACTAAAGAAATTTAAACCGCCCATGCGCGTGACGCGCGCAACTCTCTGCTTTGAAGCTCCAAAATATCTTGCCCAGGGCGCGACGCGCCCACATCTCCGCGCGACGCGCGCTAACTTCTGCCAGGCACTCTCTTGCAAAGCTTAAAACAAGCTCCAAACTTCCCCAAAATTGGCTAAAACCTACAAAATCATAACTAAAACACATATTAACATAAAATGAAAGCTTAATATTATAAACTATAAATAATTATCTAAAACTTCAGGGAATTGTACGAATATCCGATAAAAACGGTCGAAAGGTGCCATTAATTAAACTAAATATAAACACAATTTGGCACCTAACAATTAACCCAACCCACATTCCAGCATTATCGGAGTGAGATTGTAATGACAAATCCAGATGCAGGTAGTTGGATAGATAACCTTTCTAGGGAGAAATGGACAATGGCTTATGACAAAGGCGCGCGACGGGGCCATATGACGACAAATCTGGTGGAATCCATGAATGGAGTTTTCAAAGGCATTCGTAACCTTCCTATCACAGCACTAGTGGAGGCTACCTACTTTAGGATGGCTTCGCTCTTCTCAACGAGAGGCAGGAAATGGGGTGATGTTAGACAATCTGGTCAACTGTTAAGTGATAGTTGCATGAAATTTATGCAACAACAATCGGCAAAAGCAAACACTCATCAAGTAACTTCTTTCGACCTGTTCAACCGCATGTTCAGTGTGTGCGAAATAATTGACCACAATGAGGGTTTGCCAAGACAACAATATAGGGTTCTGCTGGACGAAGATTGGTGCGACTGTGAAAGGTTTCAAGCTTTTCGTATGCCTTGCTCACATGTCATAGCTGCATGTGCGTTTGCGCACCGCGACGCAAAATCACTACTGTCTCCAATTTACAAGACTCAGACATTGCTCCGAGTTTACAGTGCTGCGTTTCTAGTGGTAGCCAAGGAGGATTACTGGCCTGAGTATGATGGAGAGGTAGTTTGGCATAACGATGCAATGCGGCGAAAGAAAAAGGGTCGTCCCAATAGTACGCGGATTAGAACCGAAATGGTCGTCCCTAGGACATCCACTTATAGGGTGTCCCAAACCTAGACATTTTGGTAAATACATCGAAAACCTGATTTTTTTTGTAATTTTTTTATTAAAGGTGTTTATTTAAAAAAAAAATCGTATTTAGTTTTGTGATTTAAATGTAGAGTAGAGTTAATATCAACATAATTTTCTATTAGTTGAGGATTTAACACGCCACCCTCGAGTTGTGTTTTGTACCTCTCATTTTTACTTAATTTCTAAATTGTCCGTGAACAAATTTGAGGTGGCAAGGAAATTTCTAATACGAACTTTTTCAAAAAAAAAAAATTATACTACAAAAATATTCGAATTTTACCGAAATTTCAGATAAATTTTGAAAAAGTGATGTAATTTATCAAAAATTTTGAAACTCTTGGTAATGTAAAAAAAAATTGTCAAAAAAGAATTAACGGTAATTTTTTCTTAAGATTGCGGAAAAATCCGATATTTTCTTAAAATTTCCAATAAACGCGAAAATAAATTTCAATTTTTTTGTAAGATCATAAGAGTAATAACATCATTGAGGGATGTCAGGTATAATTTTTAGAGTGACATGTTAATTGCTCCAACTCGATGGACAACCTACTTTTGAATTAGAATATCATCAATTTGAATTAAACGAAGAGTTTAATCGTATGTGTTGTGCAGCCTTTAATGCAGTAGTTTTCAATGAAGGACAACAAGGTATAGTCTCGGTGGGAATCAGGCCAAAGATGTTGCCTGAATAGTGCACCATCACGATAAGACGATCATGTTGAGGTCACAAGCAGCTATTATGTGACATGATTGATCTTGAAGTCGATGTGCAAGATGCTGCATTCAAGTTGCTTGTATATAATTGGTTATGTTTTTTAACCCTCCTTCATGTGATTTCTTCACATTTTTTCTTCTTAGGAACAAAAAGATAAGGCAATTTTTTCCATGCCGAGACATTGTGAATAATAGTAAATTCTCACAGGAGTTCTGCATTAGAGGCTGCTGAAATATGTTTCTGTTGTCATGTTAGCATCAAACCTCTTTTGATCCTTAGTAGACTCGGTTTTTAAAACATTGCATTAAAAGTTACTGGGAAAAAACTGTCACATCTAGTGAATCAGAAGATAACCACTCTCCCAGGTCACATGTCCAAAGACAAAGAACAAAATAAAAGCTTTGCTAATGTAACAAACACACAATCTGCAATACAGACTTGGATATTGCATACTAGCCACCCATCAAAATAGATTCATCTACATAGGACAGTTATCTCCAAGTTCCTTTTTACATGCTATAAACTAATCATTAGACGCACGCTCGAGTTTCAGACAGGAATTGAACAAAATTAAACGTTAAAGAAGATATTGTGATAGTCACTCATCGTATTCACAACTAATAGAACAAGGATTCTAATTGTCACTGCTCAGCACCATCATCTTCCTGGTTGTTCACCAGTTCGCATTCATCAATCCACTCGCTGTATCTGCAAGTTACAAACAAGGTCTATCCATGACTCATGAATATGAAAGACATGTAAAGACTAAAGAGACAGATGTGAAAAGGGTAGGGTGTTTTCCACATATATTGATTGAACTTACACATCTATTGGCTCAGATAAAGCTGCAAAAATGAAGAAAACAAATTATTAGCTAGATTTTCAATGCATAAATACATATATTCTTAAATATCTGACTTTTAAACTCACATCAATTAAAAAAAAAAATCTTTTTAAATATGAATACAAAGGGGGAAACCAATTTTTGTTTTCTTTAAAAAGTCACAAACAAGATATAAAGAGACAGAAACTTATTGCTTATGTTCTGTCAAAGATCTAAAAAATAATTAGTAGGAGAAGATATGTTTTTTTTAATTTGTTGACAGTTTCAAAATGTCACAGCACAGGGTCACGAAGAGATCTACAGATGTTAGAAGCACATGCCAGCAATTTCGTATCGAGTCGAGTCATAAGTTAAAACACATCATCAAGACCAAGTGTTAAGGGAAACTCGTCGATATCAAGTTGTTTTTTCTTGTAAAGATCAGCAAAATAGTTTCTTGTTATTGTATCTATAGCTATTTTCCCATTTTTCGATACCGAGTACCACCTAACCATGATAGATAAATTGGTATTACAGCCTCACTAAGAAACAACACAGTAACTAGTAAATGCTGAACACTACATTTGAAACAAACCTGTGATAGTAGTGCTAAAGTTCTCTTGGCAGATACTGCAAGAAGCTTCTCCTATCAAATTCTTCATGTCACTGTCAAAACTCAAAAGAACACCAAAAACGAGCTTCAAAACAACTAATATCCGTAATCAATCATTGTCGGGTAAATAATAACAAATTTTTTAAATATTACGAAATGCAAGAATGTCTTCCCATGTTTTCGGACAAGCAGCTATGCCTTCCTTTATGCCCAACACTACTGGGTTTGGTAAGAATATATAAATCTAGGTTGTTAATCTCATATAACGGCGTGTGGCGCCGGACCCCCAAAATGTTATAGTGGCATAGCGGATAGCGGGATGACCGCTATTGCGAGCTTTAAAAACCAAGGTAAATACTTAACATGAATACATAAATACTTAAAATAAGTACCAACAACATAGATAATGCTTTAAAAGTAGAACTTGCAACAAAATACATAAATTCCAACAACACCACAATATAAGTTCTCATCAAAATCAAATTATAAATGTGCTCAAAATGACTAAACCAAATTCTAAATGTAAACAAAGTAAACAAAATGAGTAAATCACATCCGCCTCATTTTCACTTCTAAGTTCCTCCACATTAATATCATCTTGCTCATCACTTAATTCAACTTCAAACTCTTCTTCCACCTCCAACTCCTCGTCTCCGTTAGACACTAATGTAACAAGTCTAGAGTTATGTCTAGTAACTCTTACTGTGTTAACCGCTTGCTGAGTTTTAGCCGTTGCTAATTTTTAGGTTGAGAAGAAAGTGGAAGAAGCAGATTTACGAAGAGAGAGTACGGTAACTTAGGTTCCACCGTTTGGTGAATTTGACCTAAAGCATCAATATCATATTTTATGATAAAAGAAAAAATAATCAATTTTTCCTTTAAAAAATTACAATATTGCCCTCATCTTCCCAATAGCGGTCTGAAAAGCTCTATAGAACCGCTATTGCACCGCCACGACCTCCCAAATAGCGGCTGCTATTTTTGCTATCGCGTATAGCGGTTAGCAGGCCAAAAGCGTAGCACTGAGGTCCTGAACTGCTGTGCTATACCGCTATAGCGCTACTATAGCACACTATATCTAGATATAAATGATGGGTGACCCAAATTGATAGGCTTGCGATATCATGTTAGAATTAGAGTTTGACCTAACTCATCCTTACAAATATTAAAACCTAACAAAAGAGATACAAACCCTTTATTTACAATTGCAAGGAGAGTATGAATACTACTTACATGCGGCATTCAACACTGCTGCCATGATTACAGAAAGGGCAACTGAAGGAAGTGTCAAGTTTATCCATTCGTTTCCTTGGAGGAGGCTTGGTTTTCGCTTTCCTCTTTCCCATAGCTCAAAACCTGATTATGATACATGCAAACAATTCAGTGAAACGAAAACTTGTCGGCATTCGATAAATTTCAAAATGCAGAACAAACACACACAAAATACATTTACAATCTATGAAGCACAGAGAGACACCCCAAACATGACACCGACATTGACAGGAGAACCTTGATAAAAATTTGAAAAAATAAATAAATCAAATGTAATCCCAAGTGTCTGTTCCGTTGTCCGACTCCGACGCGGTCAGAGAGGTCAGTGCTGCAGAGGATACAATTCCATACAAAAATGGAACTTACCACATAACAAAAAATTTCACCGATCAATGCTTTGCTAGTGCTAATTTTTCTCTAATAATTTCTTATAAAATAACATGGCAAAGAAACAGGAGAAAAAACCTTAAAAGACATGATTTTGTAAGTGTTTTCTGATAACATTGAATTTGAGGAAAATACCAAAATTTCATGTCAAATTGTAAACAGAGGATAAATTAATACGAGAATAAAAAACCTAAACGATAAGATTTTGTTAGTTTTTCTGATAACATTCAATTTGAAAAATAAATTCCAAAAATTCAATTGAATGTGTAAACAGCGGATAGAGAGTTTGTGTCGAAAATGAAATAATTGCTGTGATTACCTGAAGAAAGAAATCGGAGAAATTTTGCAGAAGGAAGTTATGCCTTTTTTTTACCTATTGATCTGGCAAGGATTCGGCAGCAAAACGGAATAAAGAAAGAAGGAAATCAGATGAAACCCTAAACCAAATTCATGTTTTTAATAAGTTTTTATATTTATGGTTTAATACCCGTACAATCTTTTAACTAAGAAAAATATTTTCGGTGTTTTACCAATTCAATCCCATTATTTATTTATTTATGGCTATTTTATTAGTCAGAATTAGGGCTGTATTTGGTCCATAGGATCCGAGAATCGGACCGGTGGAACCGGTCTATTGGACCGACCAAATGTTATTCGGTCCGGGAATGGGTAATTTTTTTATCCGATATCAAAAATGGATACTATATTGGATATTTATTGGATACTTTTGTCGGATATCCGAAGTAACAGTCCAGTTTCGGTCCAAAAATTTGATCCATCACTATTTCGGTCCAATCCGGATTTACCCGATACTATTTCGGTCCGGCTCTCGAGATAGCAAATACCCGAACCGGACCGGACCGAAAACAACCCTAGTCAGAATCAACCAACAAAATACTCGGTTTTATATATAAAAAAATATATACACTCGGTTGAGATCTAAAACCACCATATGGATTAGATGATGGAAGTTTGTTTATGCTTAATTAGAGATTTTAGGTTGGAACTCCGATTTGGACACACAATAGTGTTATTCACGATTCGAACATGCAGATGATACCTTAATTTATACAAAAAAGATTTATATTAGGTGGGTTCGTACCAAAAAGTCACATTAGATTCAAATAGTTTTAATGGATTACATATTATTTCAGTCGATTATTCGAGTTATTGAGTTTATCCATTTTTAGGCTCAATGACATTATTTGATAACAAAATCTAATTTGTTCTTACATTAAATTCCAAAATTTCAATGTAAAAATATGTTAAACATTTAAATTGGGCGTATAATTAAATTCAATTGCAGATTTCTTGATAATAAATAAGCTTAAATCATATTCTAAAATTTAAAATCAAATTTAATAAAAATGGAAGCAAGTGTAATATTCAAAAATTTAATTGAGAGATTATACAAAAACAAAAATTTAATATTCTACCACAAATAGCTTTGCAAAAATAAAAATGTAGTATTTATTCGAGTTAACTTGGGTACCTGCGGGTCCATTTAAATGAGCCGAACTCGTCCATTTAAAAACGAAGTTTGAGCCCGATGAATCGCCAACCCGTTTCAATCCAACTTAATTTGGTTTTTCTAATATGGTTAGTGTAGGTTGGAATGATTTGTGGTTTATTGTTCATCCCTAAATAAAACTATGTGGCACTGATGTGGAATGATACATGGTCCAACACCTTTTTAAGGGATCGGAAAAAAGAGCAAGAGGTAATCATGAATTTGAATTCAATTTTTATATTGGCTAAAAATACAAAGAAGGTGAAGATTTGCTTACTTAAGGTTGCAAGAGACATAGAATACCTATTTGATGTGTATTTTACGTAGAATAGTTGAATGTTTTGTCCCAGTTATGAACTAAGATATTCATAGATGGTTTCTCGGGTTTATACTGAAAGACGATAGGTGGTTTTCACTATTCTGTGATTGGGAAAATGAAATTATCCGTTCAGGCTAGAGGAAAGTGAGATGTGTCATCCGCCTCAACAGTGACTCTGGAGTCTTCTCGCACTCTAACTCGCACAAATTTGACTTTGAATTCTTATAGTGATTGGAGTATGACTTGAACAAAGCTCTACCAGGCAAGGCACCTAGAGTCACTCAGCCCTCCCGAGCAGTTGCCTTGGACACATAGGAGGAGAAGAACACCCCTATAGTAGTATGAGTCCTTAGTCGCCAATATATAATCCCAAACACCTGAATCAAACTACAACTACTTAGCCATTATCTTTGATGGTGCAACGTCGAACACCTTTAAAACTTCTGCCTCAAATGGGGAAAATGGGATGAGAACCCCCATGTCACAAGTGATTAAGAGCCAGAAGTAGAAATAGAGACTAAGGAAGTCGTCTGAGGTGGCTAGATTAGACATCTTTGTAGTAGAAATAGATTAACATGCTGTCGGAATGAGGTTTGCAAAAGAGCTCCAGTGTGAAAGCACGCAAAAAGGTAAACATGATAAGTTTGAGTCCCTTAAATAAAAGTCGGAACCTAGGGGTGATTAAAGGTCTCCTAGGTTCCCCCTTAAATGCAAAAGATTCTGCAAGCTCCTAACACATGTGGGAGAACAAATCTAATTTAGTGTCCAAAGACTAAATCATCATTGATTGCATTTAATATTTTGCATGTTTTTCTCAACTAATTGTTGTTTGGTTTACCTCAAGTGACGTGCGATTCACATCATTAACACCTGGAGAATAATCTTAAACTCACTTATGCATGAAGAACTCGCCCAAGCACGAGGGACTTACCTCTTACATGAATGGTTCATGTCGTACTTGAGGGGCTCCCTTAGGTATACCGTAGGAATGCTACTAGATAAGGATGAGAGGAATAAGGCTAAATCACTTTGTCCTTTCCAATCCCTCGTGCTTAAAGGACTGTGTATTAGTATATTTACAAAAGGCCCGCATCAGGTTATATAAGGAAAAAGAGGTATAGTAACTCGTTCACTATATCTTCCTATCCTCTCGTATTCAAGGGTGATCACCCGTTTACTATATACAACGTCCATTCCTTTAAAACGACGTCCATTCCTGGGCAACCCGCTCGATGCGAGGGTGTGGGAGATGTCATGTCCTTAGTCCACAACACACAGAGAAACAATTCAAGGGGGGATTAACCACGGTCTCCTGAATGATAGAGGATTAAGTGTCCATTTTCCGCTCTCTTGTAAGAAGTTTTTATTTTTTAAGGGTCCGTTTGGTTGTAGGTAAATGAAGGGGATGGGAGGGGAGGAGATTTTTAATAGTTTATGTGTTTGTTTCAAATTTTAAGAGGGGGAGGGGATGTAGATAGAGGGGACCAAATTCCCTCGTGAGCCACTTTTTCTTCCCCCAATTTGGGGGGATTCGGAGGGGAGGGGAGGTGATTCATATTATATTTACATATTTACCCTTATTATAATTATAATTAAATTTTTTTACTTTATTTTTTAAAATTTTTGTTAGGTTTTAACTATTACAATATTTTTGTTTCAAATATTTTTGTTAGATTTTATTGTATTCGATAATTTTTTAAAACTATATATTATAATTATTACGTTTTTATAAATTTTTTTATGTTATCGAATTGAATACTTATAAATAGTAAATATCATAAATTTTATAGTAAAATTACAAGGTTAAAAATGTAAATTATTTTTAAAATACCTCCGCTCCCCTTGTGAACCAAATATATTTGTAAATAAAATTCATCCCCTCCCTCCCCCTTCATATTTTGAACCAAACATATATGTAATTAAAATCCCTCCCCTCTCTTCTACTCACCTCCCCTCCCCCTTGATAAAAATCTCTCCCCTCCCGTTTGAACCAAACGGACCCTAAGAATCTAATTCTAGGCCCAATAATTTATATAAATACCTCAACCATAAGGTTCTGAGAGAATCCTATCCATAAAACAAAATAATATCACTTTTAACAAATTCAATTGTTCTAATTCATTTTTCACAATATTATCACTTTTAACAAATTAAAATCCTATATTTGTAATATAGAAGTGGTTTTGATTAAATTCAAACTATTTATCGAATGAGTAGTTAAGGGGTGCGTTTTCTACAACATTGCGTGCGGATAGCAAAGCCCAGAGAATGTTTATTTGGGCCAAAAAAAAGAAGCAGAAGACCCATAACTTTCAAACGATATACGAAGAACACAACCTCTCTCTCCGGCAATGCCAACGGCCATGGCTTCTATAGCAACAACCAGCACTTCACTGTTCACCCACTTCGTTTCCCTTCGCCGCAATTCCAAATTCTCACTATTCTTCCCCACCCAGCACCTCATAAGCTCAAAACCCCACATCTTCATCCTCTCTTGTCTTCCTCCGAAGACAGTTCCGGTGACTGAGCAAGAAGTTTTGCAAGCAATTGCCGATACATCAGACCAAAAGAGACTCCCGTGTGTCAGAACATACGAAAATGATTTGTCGCAACTAACTCTCGTCGGAGCTGTTGATTCCCGGCAGGCTATTACGGCTGGTGCGGCTGATGGCGGTGAAGTCGCCGTGGAACATATTGACGCTGGTATGGATGCTATGGTTGTTGAAACCGTTTTTCCCGCTTCTTCCAGTGACCACGGCACCATTTCTACTAGGCTGGTACATTCTTTTTTACATTCATTTGAATTTGTCCAATTGAAAGTTAAAGTTAGTATCAAATTATGCACAATTTGAGGATGTATGCAACGGAATGAACTAATTAGTTATTTATGTTCCATTCTATCAAATTAACAAAAATACCTAAACAATGGAATGGAAAATTTGATTCATTTCGCACCGTTTCACTCCATTCCATTAGGTTTCATTATGCTCTACTCCGTTCTAGTCCATCAGTCCAAACATGGCATTAACAGTCATAAGCTTTTTTTTAGGCTTATATGAATTTCAAATGTTGTGTTTTTGGCAGTTCTTACCGGCTAGGAAAGTTAAAGAAAGGGCTGCGAAGCTCAAAAAGTCTCTCTCAGAAGATCTATTTTCCAATACCACATCTAAGAATGTACTGACTATGACATTTAGGCAAGTGGTTTTGGAGCAGATTTGGACATTTGATCTTACTGTCTTTCAACCAGGAGAAGAACGAAAAATGGAGGATCTTGAAAACCCGAGAGAGGTTTGTTTGGTACATTCTGTTTGTTTAATTTATTTTTAAAAGTTTTACATCTCAATTGCTTTTGTAAATTGTAATGTCATATTATAATGTCTGTCCTGCAGGTGTCCCTGACACTGATATGTTCGGTTCTTTTTATGCGTTTCATGTGAGCAGGTTCCTGCATCTTTCACTCTCAGTTCATCCAATGAATATCTTATCTCCGTGCTCGCAGAAGTTGTTTGCGTCTCTGCTCTCCAAAGCACTCAAAAGCAATTTCTTGATAAATCACAGGATGGTAGTAGAAATGGTTTCTTTCACTGGTTTCAAAAGCCTGAAAGGATACAATCAAAGGACTCTGCGGTCATTTTGCACAAATTATTTGAAGATGAGATAGTTGAAAATGCAAGAAGTCTATTGGATAAATATCACGTAATGAAGGATGCATTCAAGCCTGTGAAAATACAATCGGGGCGCTTTTGGTGGAAACCATCCTATTATGAAAAATTAGAGAAAATTGGTGGTTCTGATTTCAGTGCTTGGACAAGTGAGTATGTACCTGCATATCGGTTAGAGATTGACCCCAAAGTAATGGGAGATGCAAAATTTCAGGGCTGGAAAATGTCTGCAGAGAATAGGTTGGAAGTTCTTTTGACCCACTCTCAAATGGTACTTTATGTTTTCCTTTTGCACCAACCTTTATATTTTTTGTGATAATTTTATATTTTACCGGCATGCAGATGGGCACTAACATAACATGTCCATATGTCCACTTTTTTCATTAGAAATTATGAAAGTTTCACAACTTTACGTGATTATTTTAAAAAAAAAGAGTAATTTGGTTAGGTAAAGAAAGACAAAATTATAAATAAAGGGTAAATTTGGTAGAATATATAATATAGGTATAGATTATCCTGCATATAATATAGGTATAGATTATCCTGCATATATAATATAGGTATAGATTATTAGTAGTTGTGGCTCAACTTTTTTCGTCCCCAGTTTTTATTATAGAAGACAAGGAAAAGAATATTCCAAGATCTTTAACTTTGGTCAAATATTCATGTTTACGAGTAGTGAGGAGCCTCCCATCTTTCTCACTTCAAGTTGCAAATTTGCCAAATGATAGTTTGCCTTCGAAGCAAGGGTAACATACTTATACAAGAACAAAACTAATGACGGGGAGACACAGCAAGAACCTTTCTTGATAATTTATGATTTACTTGTGGAAAGGAGCTAAAAAGAAAAAGAGAAATATAGACAGTTAATTGAACCTTATTCAGTCTTAAAAGTTTTCTAATAATAAATTTTGAAAGTCTAAAAAAATTTCTAAATTGACCAGGTTCTTAAATTAGTGAGCGTTTGATAAACATTAGAAGAAGACAGAACAATATGTTTTGCTCTATGTTTGATAAATACTACAAGTAGAATAAATTGGATATAAAGCAGAAGAAGTGGTACATTTTGGTTTCATACCTCAAAGAGGACATAACAGAATATGTCTCTCTCTGTCCCATTTGGTCTGCATGCAAGTACTACCGTAATCCTAACTTCTATGTTTTGTTTGGTAAGTTTGAATATGGTGACCTTAGTTCAGTAATTCATTATTGCACTGTTTATTAGATTTTACTTATTGCCTATACTCTATAGAAGGTTGTACTCCATAGTTCTTAGGGTCACCTAAAGTTATGTGACAACTACGCTGTCAATATCATGCATACAATACATACAACAAATATACATTCTTACATATTTAACGAAATTGCAGGTTGGTTTGGCAGAAACGTTAGATATGTACTATGTGGATCCCTATTCGTTGTCAGATAAGGAATTATCCTGTGGAGTGGCGGCCAAGTATGCCAGCGTGTCCAATAGAAAGGTAATCAAGTGTCTGTTGTTTGTTCTTAAAACTTTCTAAATGTAGCTTTCAAAAGACTAGTTTTCGGGATATGATAAAATCCAAGGGAAGTATCCTGTGGTGTGGCTGCAAAGTTTCCAAAGCTTGATAGAAACATAATCACATATCCCTTGTTGATTATTTAAGTGTTTCAAATTTCAACTCTTTTAAGTGGAGAGGAAGATCAAACTCCGTGCCCAACTGTCTTCTGTGTCAAAAACTAGTGTTCAAGTTTATGAAAGTATTGATTAATTCTCTCTCATTCATGAAGGGTAAATATGTAAAACAATATCAATCATTAACAAATTTTATACCACAACCAACTTTATTAATTCCTGTGTTTTATTCATAGGGGTCTTATATTTATGGACAGAGGTAGTACAAACTTTCATTTTGTGCCTCAAAAAAGAGGGGAACATTAAATTTCCAATTTTACTAGAGAACAGTGTAGAAGTAGAAACTCACCTCGCTGCTGATACTGAAGGAAAGTATAGTTTTCCGTAAATTTATTCCCAAAAAAATAAGGAATCCTAGACAGTTCTCATTAAAATTATCGGAAGTTATATTTTTTGCTGATAGGTTGGGTTTTTGTTATATGACTGTTGGGATAGTGTATCTTGCATGCTTGGCATTTAGCTGATTGTCATATTTGTTTGTAGGGGGGTTCTTTATCAAAAACACTGTCAGTAATTCTTGCAAGTGGCATGTTTCTTGTAGCAATCAGTGCTTTGGGTCAATTTCGTTTACCTGAATTAAGCAAGGAAAGGAAACATCCTGTAGAACATAGGTCTCTACCAACATCTGAAGTCAATGTTATGCATGACTTTTTGGATACAACAAAGGTTTGCTGTCTATCTTTTTTTTTTTTACTAATTGTGTTAAGGAGAATACATAGATACAATTCCTTAGGTGTGGTTTGTACTATTTTCAAATGAAAATATGACAAGTGTAAAATTTTCTCTTACACATGCAATTTTCTCCTATTTTCACTCCTTAAATGATGTTAAAGTACACTTGTTATATTTTCATTGGCAAATAGCATAAACCACACCTAAGGAATTGTAGGTAAGTTTTCTCCTTATATTTTGTATTAATATATGCAAAATCTGCATGCTGTTTAGGAATGGGTAAATACAATGTACATTATTAAACTAGCTCCTTATATGGCATTCTTTCTTTTATGCATTGTTACTTTATCTTGGAACTTACGTATGGTCTGTACAAAGGTTATATTTCATGTTAAGTAATGCTTTGTTCCCACATTCTGCGTGGCATCAATTACACCGTCTGTTTAGCTTTTTACACTTAACATTGTCTTCTACTTCTGGCTATAAAGTGCTTTCTTTCATTTTTTACATGGATAGGTGGAAGAGTTTTGTGTGTCAACTGTTGCTAAGGTGAAGGATGCTTATGGCTGGTCAGATGAAATTAAGGTAGAAGATGGTAACCGTGCCTGGATTGGAGAATTGCCGGCTTACTTGCAAGGTGAATTCATTGATTCACTTTCTACTTCTTCAGAGAATATAGATGCAGATACAAAAGTATCCATGCAGGATATTGCTAGTTACCAGGTACTCAATATTTTTAGAACATTGTATCTAACACACTATTACATCTTTTGTTTCCGGGTTTCTTTGTTGTGTAACTTGCATTAAAGCATGACTGATCATTAGAATTTTAATTTCACGAGTTATTAATAGAGTTTCCTGTTCATGGAGGAAAAGTTGTCCTGTTTGCTTTGTATTATTCGACTGATGTTGGGTTTCCCTTGCAATTATTTGAAATTCAGGTGGTTTTCACTCGTGAGGGGAAGATAGTTGGTTTTCAACCCTTGAGTCGGGTGGCGGTTAATCAATGGGCTAATAATCCTCTGGCAAGGGAGCTGTATGGAGGGAAAAAGCTTTCCCCAGGTAACTTCTAATTGCTTTCAATTTTTGATGCATAATGTTTTAGCATAAACTGCTATTGAAACTGTTATGTTCTCTTGGATTTTATCAAGCAGGTATCATTGAACCAGGTCTCAGGGTTCCCCTTCCGAAAAAAGTAACAGTTGTAGAGTTGCTCATGTCAGTTAAACCAGATGCTTATTTTGCCATGGCTAGGCCATACCAGTGATCCTTTTTCAACAAAGCTAGAAGTTATTCTTAGTAAACTTGATTACAGTTAAAGATGAATTGATGCTGGGAGTATGGGAAGAGTTGAAGATTAGAATTGTCGATGTAGGTTTGATTTTCACTAGAAATGGTGGCTCTGTAAGGGTTAGTAAAATTGGCACACTGTATTTGGGGTTTTCTCAATAATTTTGATTTCACAAAGAACTTTTGTAAATAGAAAAATACAAATAGAAGTTGCTATAATCTAATTGTGCAATGGAAAATGAAAAGAGCATTTGTACTGATAACTAGAAAGTAAGATTTTGCTTGCACACCCATTGCCAAACATTGCCTTGCCTCTTATAGCATGTTGAGAAAGTCTTTTTTGTTACCCTTTCCTTTTTTCAGCTCCTTCATTTGTGGATCACATTAAGTTATTACCAGAAGTGTGTATTCTCCCATGTGTTGTTTTGAATCTTAACATGATAGGAAATTACTTTGTTGATAAAGTGAATGTGTGGAAGGGGGAGAAAATTTTGGCCGTGTACCGTAAAATTTGGTGAAGTTTTTATTTAATGTTGGAAAAATACTGTGCACAATACATCACTTTCACCCCTTTTGCATGGCAGAATTTGCCACAACAATTTTTTTTGACATAATGACAAGCTTTTGTAAGATACTGACATTTTTTCATGTTTTATTTATACATCCAAGTTTATAATTATAGATTGGTTTAATTTCTCTTTTGTCAAAAAAAAAAAAAAAAAAGAGAATAAAGATCCAATTTTGTCCTCACAATTTGTTTGCGTTCCAATTCAGTCATAAAATTTTTTATATCAATTAAGTTTTTGGCATATGAAATTAATCCCTACTACGTCGTAATGTGTCATACAGAAAAACTATAGTCAAATTAGTCTCTATCGGATAATGAGTCAAATTGGACCACCAGCAAATTGTGAATGACTAAAACAAGAAATTGGTTTTAACACCAAAAGAACTTGAGCACATTGTACTGGCCTGGCTTTTGGACTTTTATTATTTTGTTTTTCTGTCAAAATATTATGTTAATTGACTAAATAAGTAGATATGACACCACAAATAAAGTAATAGAATTGCTACCAACACTTTCTGAGACTATCATACAATTTACAATAGAACCTGTACTCCATTCGAATTCATTATGCTTATATCCTTTAATATAGATAATGCATACCTAAATTATTTTCTCAATTTTTATGTTCAACTTTTGTTATTATTAGTGTAAAATGTTGATGGTCAATTTTCTATAATTGAGCTTTGGCATGAGAAAGATCATGTTGAAACCACTTCTGCAAGAGTAGATGGAGAAAGGCATGGTACAAAGAAGCACATGAATTTCATGATTTTCGAAAAACATTAGCTTTATTTACATATCATTCACATTGTCATCTCATATTTCTCTGTTTCATTTTTCAAACAATTATTCTTGTAGTACATATCATTTTAGCTCTTAGCAAGTGTCACATTTCTGTGATTTCAGATAGTTTGCATGTCCTTAATTCTTTTTTATTAACCATGGCTGCCAACAACTTTCATGTTGCAATGTATCCATGGTTTGCATTAGGCCATCTTACTTCATACCTTCATATATCCAACAAACTTGCTGAGAGAGGCCACAAGATTTCATTTCTTATGCCCAGAAACACTATATCTAAATTGGAGCATTTCAATCTCCACTCAGATCGCATCTCCTTCATTCCAATCTCCATACCAGACGTCGATGGTCTTCCTCGTGGATCTGAAACGACTGCAGACCTTCCTTTCTCGTTGCATTCCCTTCTCATGACTGCAATGGATCTCACCGAGCCTATCATTGAAGATTCTCTAAGAGAGCTTAAACCCCATATGGTTTTCTTCGATTTCACATATTGGTTACCTGCATTAGCAAGACGGTTTGGCATTAAGGCTTTACATTACTGCACAATCAGCCCTGCCACTGTGGGATATCTGATAAGCCCTGAAAGAAAACTTCATGAGAAGCCATTAACAGAAGATGATCTGCTTAACCCTCCACCAGGTTTTCCTCCCTCATCTATCAAGCTAAAACCTCATGAAGCAAGAGGGTTAGCCACCTCCACTTTAAAGGGTTATGGAAAAGACATTTCATTTATGGAACGGCAATTGATCTCATTCACCAGCTGTGACGCTATCATTTTCAAAACTAGCAGAGAAATGGAAGGCCCTTATTGTGATTATCTTGAAAAGCAAATGAGAAAGCAGGTGTTTTTGGCAGGGCCAGTTTTGCCAGATCCACCAACCTCTACTTTAGAAGAAAAATGGGTAACCTGGCTAGGAGGTTTCAAACCCAAAACAGTGATTTTTTGTGCCTTTGGAAGTGAATGCATTTTGAAGAGTAATCAATTTAAGGAACTGTTATTGGGTTTTGAACTTACAGGAATGCCTTTTCTAGCTGCGTTGAAACCATCAATAGGAGCTGAAACAATGGAATTAGCTCTGCCCGAAGGATTTAGCGAGAGGATAAAGGGAAGAGGGGTAGTTGAAGGGGACTGGGTTCAACAACAATTGATCCTGAGCCACCCATCGGTGGGTTGCTTTGTGACTCATTGTGGATCCGGCTCATTAACAGAGGCCATGGTAAATGATTGTCAATTAGTACTACTTCCCCACGCAGGAGATCAATTCATCAATGCAAGAATAATGAGCGGAGATTTAAAAGTAGGAATAGAGGTAGGGAAAAATGAAGAAGACGGACTCTTTACCAGGGAAGCAGTGTGCAAGGCAGTGAGAACCGTAACAGACAGTGAGAGTGAATTGGGTCATATAGTTAGAAAGAATCATGCTCAATGGAGGGAGTTCTTGCTCAGCCAGGGGCTGGAAAACTCCTATGTGGATGACTTAGTTCAGAAGCTACACAGTCTGCTCAAGTCTTGATTCATTACGCATATTGACGATAATTACATAGATGAATGTGATATCTTATTTAAAAGCTATAACTGTTCGTTAGCACACAAAATTTGCATACTTTTATCATATCTCAATTATCGAATGTATATTGTGTTTCCAAATTAAATAAAGAAATACAAAGGCTGAAAGTATTGTAGCATAATCACAGTCTTAAACTTTTTAAAAGCACATGAAGAGACTAAAATAATAACTAGATATCGTAATTCCATCGAAAGCAGTCATTTGCTCTTTCATCGTAAATATCAGTGCATTCTGATCAATGCCTAAAATTGTTACCAAGAAACCTAACATGAAGTAGTACTGCTCTAAGAAAATTCACAAAAACTTGGTTCAGAACATGATCATTTCTTTGGGATTTTCCAAAAAAATAACTTGCATGAAATACAAAATGAAACCTCCTTGTAGAGATAGCAAAAGTCATTTCTTTTCAGCGGCCTCTGGATTTTCCAACCCGAACCGACGTCTGAACTTAGCAATCTGTCCCAAACTCTCAGCCATTTGACGCTTGGCGCGAAAGTGGTAGACTTTACCAACAGGGTGTATCTTTGTCATCATCACATTCATCAATCTACCGGATTGGGTAACATATGAAATCCATTGCTTTTGTGGGTGCACTCCTTTCTTCATTTTCTGGCAATTTAAAATCCTATCATCAACACAGACATTTCATCAAACACTTAGTAGGCTATGATACACTAACTAATTTTATGTTCATACCAAAATTGAAAACAAAATTAAAAGTCTAAGTTTTTGAAAGTAAAAAGAAGATAGATTAAAAGGAAGAACTGAGATTTGGAGGAAAATTCTAAGTTATGATTAAACAGAAAAGTGATTTGTATACTTACCGATAGTGATCTATGAATTTCTAACAGAGAGATTCAATTTGATTACTGGATTTTAATTCTTCTCGGAATCAAAGAGTGTATACACAATTGAAGAGAAGAAAGTAATTTCTCTGATTTTTTTTACTCACTCTTTATTTTTTATTTTTTTTCTTCTGAATTGTAAGTTTGGTTCTCCTATTTTATAATTCTTTTAGTTTTGGTCTCTCCACTTTAAAAACCACGATTTTGATTTTTTTATGTTTTATGTTGGATTTTAGTCTCCTCTCCAATTTAGAAATTATATTTAATGATGTGGCGCTTAGTTTGCTGATGTGTCAGTGCTAAGTCATTTAAAAATTAATCCAATTTATTTTTTAATTTAATATATATATTAATGTTTTTATAAATTTTTAAAAATATTAAACCAATATAATTATATAAAAATAGAATGATTAAGCCAATAATCTAATAATTCAGATTTTTAATCTTCATTTTTCTAAATCTTAATTTTTATTTCAAATATTTTGATATTTATCTTCTACGTTCACCAATCCTAAATTTTCTTTTCATCTTCTATTTGCATAAACTCATATATTTTTAACATCAATTCATTCCTAAATCTTAATTAATCTTAGTGGACCAATTATTTGAATTGCATCTTTATAATTCTCATTTGAATTATTGATATTGTGAGTGGCTGGAATATAATTTTGTGGTGTTACATTTTCTTTTCTGTATATTTCTGTATATGTAATTATAAATAAATCCAAAAATGTATTAAACTCAGAAATTACAGTAGACCAAAACAAATCTCAAAACAATTACATTAGTATTAAATCCAAAAATTACATCTTCAAAAATATCATAGATCTCAAAACAATCACAGTGGTATTAACCCCAAAAATCACACCTTAAAAAAATCTCATAGAGAGTTTGAAAATTAGAGAGGTTTTTGAAAACATGACTTCCATCCTAACCTAGAAATGCATGAACAAAATCCAGAAAAATTAGAGAGGGTTTTTGAAAATTGGAAATTTTTTTAGAAGGATTTAGTGGGAATGAAAAAATCAAGGAGAGTTTGAGAAGGATTTAGATGGACTTGAGGTGTTCGTTTGTGTTGCATTTCACTGTAAAAAATTTCAGAGTGATAAAAACAAACCCATATCTCAAAACCCTTTTTACTTAACATGGTGTAAAGCCTCAATTTTTGTTCATTTACACTTATGTGAAATACATTTTAAAAATAGATTCAAACACCTCTTGATGTCTTTTTCGACGACAGAGAGGTGGTTTAGGTGTTAGTACAGTGAGACTTTGAGGAGTTTGGTTTGTAAAGATGGGAGGGAGTTTAATTTGTGAAGATGAGAGGGTGAAGACCGTGATGGAGAAAATTGAAATGACAAATGTTAGTGAGAGTTTTCTTGAGGTTGATGGTGGTGAAGTGAAGGGTTTAAAGATGAGAAGAAATTGATAGTTGATAATGAAATATTAAGTTATTATTATTAATAATATTAATGAAATTTAATTAATATGAATGAAATATTTATTACTATCATTCTATTTTTTATATAATGATATTAAATTAGTATTTTTGAAAATTTATAAATAAAAAAAACATAACATATATATTAAACTAGTGTCTTACCCGTGCGTTCGCACGGGTACCCGTCGTTTTCGCGCATTGTAATTGAGAAAAATAAAAGATATTAGTAAAAGATTAAGTTTTGGGTAAAATTGAAAAATTTATAAAAATAGTAATATTTTATTTAACAAATTATAATGAAGGAAAAGTTTTAAAATCGCAAATTCACGAATTATAATGAAGAAATATTAAATCAAATTATATAATTCAATTAGTGATAACTATTAGCCCAATCTCAAACTATCAGCTAAGGAGAATCAATTATTTTTTGCTAGCTAAGGAGAAAATTAATTATTTTGGCTCAATTATAACTACAAACTATCAGCTCAATCTCAAACTATCAGCTCTGTCTTGTAGGCCAATGAGAAACCACTACAAACTCCATTTATAATAATGATTCATTCAAAATGCATAATTAATAGAAAAATACTTTGACCAGTTACTTCATGTTCCCGTTAATATTCATTATTTTGATAAGTAACTTCGTATTCCCGTTAATATTTCAAATTTATTCCCGTTAATTTTCAAAATTTTGATCAGTAACTTCATGTTCTTGTTAATATTCATTATTTTGATCAGTAACTCCTTGTTCCCGTTAATATTCATTATTTTGATCAATAAGTTCGTGTTCCCGTTAATATTCCAAATTCGTTTCCGATAATATTCAAAAAAATTATCAGTAACTTAATGTTCCTGTTAATATTCAATATTTTGTCAATAACTCCGTGTTCCCGTCAACATTTATTATTTTGATTAGTAACTTTGTGTTCCCGTTAATATTCAAAATTTGTTCCTGTTAATTTTTAAAATTTGGATAGTAACTTAATGTTTTCGATAATATTCAAAATTTTGATCATTAACTTTGTACTCCCGTTAATATTTAATATTTTAATCAATAACTCCGTGCTCCCGTTAATATTCAATATTTTGATCAGTAACTCCGTGTTCCCACTAATATTCAATATTTTGATCAATAAACTTCATTTCCCATTAATATTCAATATTTTGACCAGTAACTTCATGTTCCCCTTAATATTTAATATTTTGATCAGTAACTTCGTGTTCTCGTTGATATTCAATATTTTGTTCAGTAACTTCATGTTCCCGTTAAAATTCAATATTTTGATCAATAACTTCAAGTTCCCATTAATATTCATTATTTTGATCACTAACTTCATGTTTCTGTTAATGTTTCAAATTTGTTCCTGTTAATATTCAATAGTTTGATTAATAACGCCATGCTTCCGTTATTATTCAATATTTTTAGCAGTAACTCCATGTTCCCGTTAATATTATATACTTTGCTCTGTAATTTAATACTCACGTTAATATTCAATATTTTGATTACTAACTTCATGTTCTCGTTAATATTCAATATTTTGATTAATAACTCCATGTTCCCGTTAATATTCAATATAGTTTGATCAATAACTTTGTTTTCCCGTTAATATTCAATAGTTTGATCAATAACTTCGTGTTCTCGTTAATATTCAATATTTTGATCAGTAACTTTATGCTCTCGTCAACATGTCATTTTTTATCAGTAACTTCATGTTTCCGTTAATATTCAATACATTTAATATTTTGATCAGTAATTTAATATTATCTTTAATATTCAATATTTTGATTAGTAACTTCATGTACCCATTAATATTAAAAAAAATTCTATTAATATTCAATATTTTGATTAATAACTACATGTTCCCGTTAATATTCAATTTTTTTTTATCAGTAACTTCATGTTTCTATTAATATTCAATATTTTGATGATATTTTTGAAACAAAAATAAATTAATTTTAACATTGTTTAAAAATATTTGATGATAATTAAATTTTTTTATAATAACAAAAATCTTAAATTGACAAATTATAACGAAGAAATATTCTATCAAATTATATAATACAATTAATAATAAATATTTAATATAATTGATTAAACTCAATTTACAAATCAAATATATTATTCCATATATAAAATATTTGAATCAATAGTTAATTATTCCTATATATAAATATTTTTGTTTTGGAATTATTTATAAAACTATTTATGCTTAATTGCAACTTTAATCCTCCTATTTTGTCTTTTTCTTGATTTTGATCCCTCTATTTTAAAAATCACTATTTTAGTCCCTTTTTAAAGTTTTCTGTGCAATTTTCGTCCCTCTATTTTGTTTTTTTCTGCAAAATTAGTCCCTATTCCTGTCTCTTTTTCATTAGAAAACTCAAAAAGGGGACCAAAATCGTGGTTTTAAAAATGGGGGGACTAAAATCGAGAAAAAGACAAAATAGGGAGACCAAAGCTGCAATTAAGCCAACTATTTAAATCAATTGTAAACTTATTCTCGTTATTACATTTAATTAAATGTGTTAATATCAGTACCATATGTGCGTACCATATAATTACCCGTGTGTATCCGTAATATATTATTTTGTATTTGGATAGAATTGACCCATTAAAGTTTTAATGGTAATATTTCAATTATATTATATATAGATAAATATATATATTGATTATTGATGAACTTGTTCAATTAAATTTTAAATTTTATAAATGACAAACAAATTGTATGATTAATAAAAAATATCATACATTTTTGATATTATTTATTCATATATTACTTATGTTTCATTCTATTACTACTTATTCATACATTACTTATGTTTCATTCTATTACTATTTATTCATACAATACTTATGTTTTATTCGATTATTTATCCCATAGTTATTTTTAAATATTTTTTTTAAAAAAAGTCAATAGATCTAATATATTTATTTTATTTAATAATCTCTAAAAAATTTCATTTATATATATATATATATATATATATATATATATATATATATATATATATATATATATATATATATATATATATATATATATATATATATATATATATATATATATATATATAACTTTCATATTTTATATTTTAAATAATTTAGTAGTATTAGTAAGATATCTTATTAAAGTGAAAATAAAAAATAGTAGTTAGTTTTTCTATACAGAGAATGACGATGACACATGTTGTATTTTAAATATTTTGAAAATATACTTTATTTTTATAATAATATCTATGAATTTTTTATCAAAAAACTCCATACAATATATAAAAGAAATGATATGCCTAAAACATTTTATTAAAATATGTATCTAATAATATTTATCCTTTTGTTAAATGAGAGGTTAAAAATCTTCTAACCATATGAAATTTGGTTTCAAAATTATGTTGATAAATTCATTATTTTGGAAAGTTTCTATTAAATAATTTTGAAGGAAATCAAGTGAGATAAATTATATTTATTAATTTTTAATGATAATATGATTCACTCAATTTTTGGTGATACAACATCAATATAATTGGAGTACTAAATATATTTGTAACGTATTTATTTTATACCAATTAAGATATTGGTAAGAAATTGATATGATTTTAATGTATTGATTCTATATCAATTAAATTATTCTCAACGTACTGATTTTAAGGTATGGGTCGTTAAAAAGGCTTTTATATCCTACAAAGTTAGATAATTTTAGATAAATCATACAAAAGTACAATATTTACTCAAAATTATATTATTTTTAGGTAAATCATACAATATTGTAAAAACAATATAATTTTGTAAGATATAAAAGTACAATATTTTCTCAAATCTAATAATTTAAATATACATATGGTAAGTACTAAAAGAATAAGAAATCAAAAGTTGCAATCACATGCATTAAATCATAAATTAAAAGTTGCAATCAATCGATCAATGATTACTAAAGATAATTATGATATTTAACTTTTTTATAAGTAAATGATTTATGTCTTTTCATTCTAAACTCTTTATTTATCTAAAAAAAATACTGTTTTTTTCTTTATTCTTTGATTCTATTTTCTTATACATTTCAAAATTATGTATATGTTTTGAATTTGTAATATTTTATCATATTCTATATTTATTTATTTTTGTTCGACCTTAGAATAAATAAATATCAATAATATTTTATAAAACTAACTTTATAAATTATATATATATATATATATATATATATATATATATATATATATATATATATATATATATATATATATATTGATAAACTTAATTTTTTTAATTTGACCTAATTAAAATATTCTTTAGTTATATGAATTAATATACAATATTATGTTATTTATATATTATAATATCTATAATTTTTATAGCTACTAAGATTTAATATAAATATCACTCAGAGATAAAATCAACTAATCAATGAAATTTATTTATTAAAATTTGCAATAATATACCAATTATTTCCCTATCAAGAAAATAGGTGTGCTGCTTCATTATTTCAACAAACCATTCTTTAAAATCACGTTTAAATCGACCATAATGCTTGGATTATTATGGATAAGAAGTTAAAAATTGTAATCACATTAAATCAAAAAATTAAAAATAATAAATCAAAAGTTGCAATCAGATTAAATCAAAAATTAAAGTTGCAATCAAGTAAAATGATTATGATATTTAATTTTTTTATAGGTAAATGATTTATGTCTTTTCATTTCAAAACTCTTTATTTACCTAAACAAATATAATGTTTTTTTCTTTAATCTTTGATTCTATTTTCTTATAAATTTCAAATTTATGTATACATTTTTAATTTGTAATATTTTAATCTTTATTTTTTGTTTTGTTCGACCTTATAATAAATAAATATCAATAATATTTTATAAAACTAACTTTGTATATATTGATAACCTTAATTTCTTAATTTGACCTAACTAAAATATTCTTTAGTTCTATGAATTAATATAAAATATTAGCTTATTTACATATTATAATATCTACAATTTCTATAATTACTAAGATTTAATATAAATATCACTCAAACATAAAATCAATCAATTAAGATTTATTTATTAATATTTGCACTTAAAATATAAAAAATTAAAGTTCATTCTATGAATTAATATAAAATATCATGTTATTTACATAGTATAATATCTACATTTTTGACAAAACTTGCGCAAGCATAACCCAGTAATTTCAAGCAGATTCTCCATTGTATATTGACACCAGCCAACTTGATTTCTACTTCTACAACTCAAACTTTCGGGACAGTCAAAGAAGAATATTTATTTCAAACGAATCGTATAGACGATGTTTTCTACTGTCTGCACCAGAAAAAAATCCAAAACACATATTAGGACAATATTTAAATTGTTACTAAAAAAAATAGAAAATAGGGATTGGAAACAACCCATATAAAAAACGAACCATATACTATGGAGTGACGCCAATTGGTACTTTAGAATGATACATTACAAATTCAACCTGCAAATAACATGAAACGCCAATTAGTACTTCATAATGATACACTACAAATTCAACCTGCAAATAACATGAAAGATATTTTAAAAGAAAAAAAATGTTAAATTCCGGTTTGTCCATGAATAGTCGTGGGAGTGACTGTAATTGCAAAAATAGTATAAACCAAAATTTTCCACATGAATAGTCGTGGGAATGGCTGTAATTGCAAAAATAGTATAAACCAAAATTTTCCACGATTAGGTTTGATGAACATGATAGATACGGTGAAAGTATGATGGTTATATATAGTAATGATAAAAGTGTTTTGGAACGTGGAAGGTGGAGGGCTTGGAAGGCAGAAGGGGCTTGGAAGGCAGAAGCATTATATGAGGTCATTAGTGTTGTAAGCAGTTGTGAATGTGAATGGCCAGAGAAAGTAAATAATTTGTAACTGCGAGATCATGAGAGGTTGGAGGTTTAAAGTTCAATCCTACAATGGGAAAGGAATGATGTGGAATTTTGTGAGAAGAGATGCTGATGTGGCATAGCTAAGAGATGAGGAAATGGTAGACTTTTCTTATATGATAGATTAAAAAGTTGAATTTGATTAATTTTAAATGACATGGCACTGACACATCAGCAAATTAAGGGCCACATCATTAAATATAAGTTCCAAATTGGAGAGGGGACTAAAATCCAACACAAAACTTAAAAAAGGATCAAAAGCGTGGTTTTTAAAGTGGAGGGACCTAAACCAAAAAAATGATAAAATAGGGGGACTAAAGTTGCAATTAAGCCTTTTTTTATGTAATAAATAAACGCAAGTTTGACTTTGATCTCAAATTTTAGAAAATTTCTCAACGCACACCATGCAAATTTCCATCTTTGCCCCTTGTTTTCGTAGATGCACATCCGGAAGCACTCTATATTTTGAAAAAATTTACTTCCTTCCGTAGATGCATCTACGAAAGCGTATAAAATAAAAGAAAACACAATTAATTTCACTTGATTTTCATTTTAAAAATACTTCTATAGATGCATCTACAGAATGTGGTGAAAATAGAGTGTTCTGTAGGTGCATCTACGGAAAAGTCTGCTATTTTTTGAATTTATGTCATTTTCATTCAGAAACTCCATACATTTTCAGATTCAGTAATGCATTTAAAAGACAACAGTAGGTACACCAATAAAAATACAATATATAAATAATGTCGGTCAAAGTGTCGAGTACATCATCAAATACATACAAAAATGAAATATCAATACATCATCAAATATAACTACTGAGTATGTCGGGCGTCCTCCTGCGCATCCCCTCCGAATCCACGAAGGACTCTACTGGCTCTACCCCTAGCATCAAGTGTCCCACAAGTTCTGGCACGATGTCGACGATACAAAAATGCACTCTCTGCCATCTTGATCATATCATCCAGCATACGCCTAGAAGCAGTCCCCTCAGAGAATAAACCCTCTGCAATGGCTCCGATGCCCCTGTCAGCTATCTGACGACATAGAAGAAGAAGATCCTGAGTGTGGTCCAACTGAGCCTGATGCGCACAGAGAATCTCCTCATGGGCTGGCCTAGGAGGACCTCCCTCTGCAGTTGGAAGCATGTATGAATGTGAGACTCTGTAGTACCATGTGATGTACCCCTCGGCACGCTCCAATCGTGCTCTGCTAGCGTCGCCCTTGCCTCTTCAGGGACAATGTGATGCTCCCAATCTACAAAGACCTCATCTAACTGCCTGCGAGTCATGACGAGAGGAGCTGGGACCATAAGATCGCGAGGTATCATCTGCTCATATCCAAACTGACGCATGACGCGCTCTGGAAGATAGCATACAACAATGGTCGAGATGACGACCAACCATCCAGAATACAAAGCTATCTCGTCAAAAGGAACCGCCTCCCGATGCTCATCATAGCAGCAGTACCTGATATCCTCCGCGGCTATGCGGTCAAGAATGCGCCTGTAGGAATCCGACACCTGGTTCCCTCTAGGGGGGGTGAAAGCACTGGCACGTGGCATGTCCTCTGTGTACTCCTCTACCTCTCTCAACCAATAATGTCTAGGAAGTGACGTAGTATCCAATCCTGAAAAAAAACACTGTTATTTTAAAGTACAATAAAAAACTATAAAATAAAGTAGAAGAGTGTAAGATTGTTACCACCAAAAGTGTACAGCTGCCCGCAACTGTCCTTGCCTTCCACAGGCATCCCTCTCCAAGTCTATGGTAACTATACGCCAGTATAGCAGCTCCCTAGTTATACTCATGGATACGTGCTGTATCCGATAAGTACGTCAGGTAGACGACGTCTGTGTACGTCGAGCTCGTGTCCACAAAGAGCTGAGTTCCTATCAAACACGCGCCCATTTGCGACGCACAGATGCGTGCTGCGGAGTCCTCCCATGTATATCTCTATCTGGTCCGTGAGTCATAATGTCTGCATAGGTAACCGTACATGAACAATGAAATATAAATAAATAAGAAATTAAAAATAAAAATACTCTTTCCGAAGATGTACCTACGGAAATATGTTAGTTTCTAAAACCTTGGGTGCTTCCGTAGATGGACCTACAGAAGCATGTTAGTTGTCAAATACATTAGGTGCTTCTGTAGATGGATCTATGGAAAGCCCCAACGCCCATCTCTTCCATAGATGGATCTACGGAAGCAACTGACACCCAGAAACGCAACAATGGCGTCTGAGTACAGTTCCAGCCACTACAAACTCAATTTTTGTGTGAAAATGAAGTTGATTAATAAACGTCCAGATGTTAAAAATAATCTATTTTTAATATAATAAAGTAGATGACATAACAAATCTTTTAATTATTCCTCTAATCACCATTTTGAGAGTGATAAACGGGGACATAAAAGTAATTGCATCTCCATTAATATTTAAGTTAACAAATAAATATTATAATTATTTCTAAACCTTTCATTAACCCTTTTATATTTTTCCATCATTACTAATGTAAAACTTTCTTGGAATTGTGCAAAATTCCCTGGAATACAGCAAAACAACCTCCATGCTTCTCCTCTTAGGTTTCTGAGATACCCTTCAATTTTCTCTCCTTAATCTATATATTATGGCTACAAACCAACAAACCCTAAACTACAAACAGTTAGGTTTTTTTGTTCTTCCTCTTCCATTACATCCATCCATTTTAGGTTTTTTTTTCATTTTCTTCTGCAATTCCAAAATCCATTTTAATGCCCATCCATCATGTTTGAATACGATTCATAGTATTTTGTTTTAAAGTCTTGTTGTTTGTTGATTTTTATTTTCATTATATGCAGAATATGAGTCTAAAATTTGATTGCGTAAAAGACATTAGCGACAAAAAAGAAACATGGAGATTGGCTGTTCGAATTATTGATTCATGGAGCGAATTATTCAGTTCCATTCGTTTACTTTGTTTATTCGTTTTTTATCGTATTTTCCATCATCTGATTTGTAATTTCGCGCATCTAATTACTTTGTTTTTTCGTTGTTCATCACAGATCCGCAGATCCGCTTCGATTCATGTTTTTCTCTTCCTTATCTCTCTTTGCATACAACATCAACAAGTAAAAGAATGAACCAGAGAAGAATCAAACGATTTTGATGGCAAAGACAATGATTTACGTGGATCTTTTGCCGACAACGTGAAAGTTTTTGGTGGAAGTCGTAGACGACGACAAATTCAGTGGTTGAGGGTGGAAACTGCGTGTTTAGATTTTCGACGATGAAGACGGTTTTGCGTTAGCCGGCGTGATTTCCGGTGGCAGGTTAAGGACGGTGCGAAGATCCAACGGCGGCAATCGAAAAAAGATCCTTCCCTTTATCTTTTTTTTATCTCTTCGATTTCTTCTTTTCTTCCCAGTTTCCAATATACTGAGTTGTTGTTATTTTGTTTTCTTAGCTACCACTTGAAAACATTACTTTTTTAAGTTTAATGATACATATCATTACCTACTATATATTCAATTCACTAAATCATAAAATGTATATTTTATTCTACTGAGAGTATGTATCATATCGATTGGAATTAGTTTAGTTTTTCAAAAAAAATTGCTATGGCCTTTTTACTTTTCCCATACCTTTTCATTCCAAAAAGTAGTTAGTATTTTTTTCAATGTGAATATAGTAGTAATGTAGAAGAAGAAGAGAATCACCCAAGTAGCAGGATTTTAAATCATCAATTTTTTCAAAATATCTATTTTAGATGTAAGTTTACTAATTATATATAAATTTACTAATTTTATGTATTATAATCAACGATTAATTTAAAATTGATTATATGTTATTTGAGTATGTGACTAATAATAAATATTTTTTATTTTGTTTTGATAAAAAATATTTGAATATTATCTTTCCCATCTCTATTTATTGCTTCATTAATCTAAATTAAATCAAATTAGAGCCCTTATTTCATATCCCTAACAATAATACTATATAATAATACTAGATACTAATAATGTGATAATAATTTTTATCGATTCTCCCAACCCCAATTCATAATCTTATTTATAATTTTGCATTCATAATTGTAAAATTCCTAAGTCTTTTTTTTCATACCCTGAAAATTATTTATTTTCTCATTTTAATTGTTACCCTATTTAAATGATATTAAAATTTTAAATTTAGTATAATGACATTTATATTAATATTTTAATTTGTACCAAATATATTAATATTTATAATTTATGAGAGGATTGTAATAGTATTTTTGTAACATTTATATTATACACTCATTATTATAATAATGTTTATAATTGGTGTATAATTAATCAAAATTTTAATGGACACGGGAGAAAGTGAGTGTATAATTGATCAAAATACCAACGAGCACGGGAGAAAGGGGAATATAGAAGCAAATTAAATAAAATATTAAATTTTAATTTATAATAATATATTCATAATTAATGACAAAATATTTATTTAATTTGTTATTAAACCAATATATTTTTTGTGTGTATTATATGTTTTATTTTATAATTTTTTTTAATAGAAATTATAAAATTAAAATTATAACCAATTATAAAAATGATTGACATGCCTGATGGGTCAAACCAGTTTTTCCATCATATATATTTGGTTTAATAGAAATTACCAAACTATTTTAAATATATTCGTATAAATTTTGATAATTAGATTCTTTTATAAATAGAAGTCATTAAATAATTAATAATTAGTATTTATTATGAATTAATTAAAAATAAATATTTGAAAACGTGATCTACGTTAAATGGTTTTTTCATGTAACGAGAAGTTATGAAAATTAATTGAATACTAATTATTATTAACATTTACTTATTATTAGTATTATTCATATTGTTTATTTTTTAGGTATTTAAAAACATGGAGGTTAGTTGAGCAATACCATGTGCGTTTGCATGAAAATTCAAATGAGATAAATATATTTTTAAATATAACATATATTTAATATTTATATCGATTTTGCGCAACCTATGTGAACGCACATGTCTTTATTGAGAGGTTTCAGAGAGAGAAAACAAAGCGTTTTGGGAGCATATCATTAATTATTATTCTTTAACTTCCAACTACTAGATGCAGACCTATTGAGTAGGCTCATATACTCATACTGTTTACTTCTATCTACATGTTTTCAAAAACATCTCAATGCAAATAACCATTAAATAATCAACATATATTCCAAATTCCAAATCCTCATGTCAACTCAAAAGATTTTGTATTCAACATTTAATAAAGTTTTTTCAGGTTTCCAATAATACATTTATTTTTTTTATTTGAAAGCATAAAGTTTTGCATGCATATACGTGTCAAAACTTTTGCATAACTTTATTAAATCCAACTTATTTATAAATAAACAACCTAAAACCATAGGAGGTATGAATATCAAATTCAAAACATGGGCTTACTTTCTTCCAATTCACATCCATTTTTACTTAATAAATTAGTGATTTTAATAATATAAAATTTATATGTATACATGTTAATAATATTTTTTTATATTAGCCATATATTTAAAACTAATATAATGACTTGCTTCTTTATTATTAATCAATAGTATAATTTGTTAATAATAGTAATTAAAAAAATAAATATTAAAAAAAGTAATTATTACAATTTTGAATTATTTTGCAAAGTGATGAGTAATTCTTTTAATTTTCAATGCAAAGGTAAAACTTATATTTTGATTTTATTCAAATTATTTTATTCAAATTATTTTTTAATATTTAAGTTTGAATTTTTATTTGGTTTTAATATGCAAATCATATTTACACTTATTAATATATAAACTAGCCCATGATTTAAAATATATTGACTTTTAATAATTATAATTATATTATATTTATTTTGAGAAAGATAGTATATTTATTTTTAACGATGACATTTATTTTTTAGTAATAAATATATTCATTGATTACTGTAATAAATATATTCATTAGTATTTTTCAACTATTTTAAAAAAATGAAAAGAGAGGTTATTTTTATTATAAAATAATTATCTTATTTTTAATAAAGACTAAGAGAAGTGATTTATTTAATATAATTTTTTTAATTATAATATTCATTTTAATTACATAAACTTTATTCTCTTTTTTAAATTTTGTTTTATTATAATATTCATTTCATTTGAATTACATAAATATTATGTATTTTTTTTCATAAATATCATTTCATTTAAATTCATCAATTTGCTTTAAAAAGTGTTAGTTATGACTATATCAAAAAGACGATTGAATTTCTAATTTTCTTTTCGAAGAAAACAATTTTTAAAATGTTTCATATATTCAAAAAGTCAAATTATATTTCTATTTCAAATATATAAGAAAGTATATATTTTAATAGCCAAAATATTTACAATCATATCTTAATTAAATTTCTAATTAGGCTATAGATATGGACCTAATTGTAGGAGTGGTAAAACAATGATACAATTATGATTGATAAGTACATAAATTTCTTATGAAAAATAAACATTTTTCGACGGACCGAAACTACTTATAAAATTATATTTAACATGAGACAATTATGATTGATGAATACATAATTTCTTATAAAAACAAAAATTTGTTATTCTTTTTGCATTTTATATACATTTTTAACCATAACTATATTATATTAATTTACTATTTATAATGACATTGTACGAACCGTGCAAACGTACGGGTAAATGATTTCTTAATTATTTTCTTTATTTTTCTTCTAAAATATACATTGGGGCAAAGCTACTTAATATGTATATATTTTATTCACATATATTATATTTATTTATTGTTTATAACATTGTGTAATCCGTGCGAACGCACGGGTAAATGACTACTCATGATAGATTTATAATGATATTGTATGATTAGTGCGAACGCGCAGGTAGATGACTGCTTAATTATTTCATTTATTTTTCTACTAAAGTATATATTTTTAACTAGATTAAATTAATATTTATATGACAATTATAATTTTAAATGTTTTTTTTTAATTTGCGTATCTTTTATATATATATATATATATATATATATATATATATATATATATATATATATATATATATTAACCATCGTTATATATTTATTTATTATTTATATCGACTTTGCGTGACTCGTGCGAACGCACGGGTCCTTTACTAGTTTTTAATAATAAAATAAAATTGGTTAATGAAGTTATGAAAATGATTAATAAAAATCTAGATATTAAAAATAGAGAAATGCTATTTCTTACGAGACAATTATTGCATACGAAAGGCAATAATCAACGTGACAAATAAGTGGGTTGCTTAGATATCAATTAGGGATCTATAACGTAACATGAGTAGGTGGTTATCAAAGTGGTTCATCAAATCGCAACTTAGCCACATCATTTTCTTCACTTTCTTGTTATATCATGTTCTTAGTAAACTTTAGCATTTTACTTTAAAATAACTTGTAGTAATAAAATATAGAGGAGGTTTGGGAGATTCAAATTCAGGTGGCTCGCGGGGGATTCAATTCTGTGTGGCGATTCTATAACAGATTGTGGAGTGATGCAGGGCAACAATCTTATATGGAAATCCATTGAAGGTGTGCCAAGAAAGGTGTGGAAATCAGTTAAAGAGTTAGGGGTCGAAGGGGAGGAAGATGATGAAGTGTTTGAGGGGATTATGCGAAATATTGAAGAAAGAGAACGAGTGTGCTTCGAATTAGGGAAGGGAAAGAAAAATGGTGACCAATGAATTGTGGATCTTTCAACATAAGGGGGGGGGGGGGGGGAAATATGGTAAAGAGAAAAAGGGTGAGCCAGATATTAGCAAAGGCAAAGGTTGATTTGATTTTCATACAAGAAACGAAGCTTAAGAAGATGGAGGAGAGTTTGATCAGGAGCTTGTGGGGGTGGGAGGATTGTGAATGGTCAGCGTTGGATTCAGAAGGGCAGTCTGGAGGTGTGGTTACGATTTGGCGAAAAGGAGTCATTAAGCCCGAGTTCAGTTTCAAAGCTAAATGTGTCTTGGGTGTGAATGCTGTTTGGAAAGGTACTAATTGTTATTTCATTAACGTTTATTCTTCTTGCTGCTTGGCTGAAAAGAGATTACTTTGGAGTAAGTTATTGGAATGGAAACAAAGACTACCAAGAGGATAATGGATAATAGGTGGTGACTTCAATGCAATAAAGGTGGAGGAGGAGAGATGTGGCAGGGTTCAAGCTAATAGAGTAGAAATGGAGGAGTTTGCTAACTTTATAGAACTTATGGAGGTGGTGGATCTACCTGTGTTAGGGAACAAATTTACATGGATAAATTCTAGTGGCAAAGCGAAGAGTAGGTTAGATAGATTTTTGTTATCAGAAGGAATCAACAATTTGTGGAAGATAGTGGCTCAGGTGACGGGTAACAGAGACATTTCAGATCATAGGCCTATATGGGTGAAAGCTTGTAACAGGGACTGGGGACCTAAGCCATTCAAAGTTTTTAATTGCTGGCATGAGCATCCAGAATTTGAAAACTTTGTGAAGGAAGAATGGAATTCGAAGCAGGTTAAAGGGAGTAGTGCGTTTGTTTTAAAGGGGAAAATAAAAAACCTTAGGGAAAGGCTTAGGTGGTGGAATCAGAAGGTGTTTGGGTGGTTGGACTTGAAGATTGAGGATGAAGTAGATGATCTAAACGGTTTAGAAGAGGAGAATATGCTCATAACTTCTCAACTGAATCAAGAAGTAAGTGAAAAAAGGAAGCAGTTGCAAAGCAGCATTTGGAAAGATTTACACCTAAAGGAAAGTATTCTAAAACAGAAGGCAAGAGTTAGGTGGATAAGGAAGGAGATAATAATTCTAAGTATTTTCATTCAATAATGAAATCAAGAACGAGAAGAAATACTATAGTATCTATTCAAACGACACAAGGAGTTGTGGAAGGAGTGCAGGAAGTAAAAGACGAGGTGAAGAAACATTTTAAGGAGAGATTTAAAAGGCTGGAGAGACCAAGACCGAGGCTAGCAGAGCTGGATTTTAACAGACTGTCAATGGAAGACTCAGACCTCTTGGAGGAGGAATTTACAAGGGAGGAAATTAAAGAGATTGTGTTCAGTTGTGACGGGGATAGAAGTCCAGGACCAGATGGTTTGAATATAGCATTCATCAAAAAATGTTGGGAAATAGTAGGGGAGGACATAGTGAGGTGCGTTCAAGATTTCCACAGTAAAGCCTTCATTCCTAGGGCCTTTTCAGCATCATTCATTGCATTAATTCCCAAGGTTGAGCACCCTCAAGGATTAGAGGAATATCATCCCATCTGTTTGATTGGCAGCATATATAAAATTATTTCCAAGCTTCTAGCAGCAAGATTAGGGAAAGTTATAGGAAAGCTTATATCCAAGGTTCAAAGGGCATTTGTACCCGGTAGACAGATCCTTGATGGCGTGTTGGTAACAAACGAGATTGTGGACTTGGCAAAGAGAACTAAGAAGAGCTGCATGCTTTTTAAAGTGGATTTCGCTTAAGCCTATGACTGTGTCGAGTGGAGGTTCTTAAAGGAGATTTTAATAAAGATGGGATTTGGCCAGCAATGGATGAAATGGATGGAGGTAGGTGTATTCAATAGTAATCTATCAGTGTTGGTAAATGGGAGTCCCTCAAGTGAATTCAAAGCTGAGCGGGGTTTAAGGCAAGGTGACCCTTTGTCACCGTTTCTATTTACAATTGTGGCGGAAGGACTTGCAGGATTGATGAGGAGGTCGACCGAGAGAGGTGTGTTTACGGGATTCAAAATCAATGAGGAAATATCGTATGATCTACTACAATTTGAAGACGATACTGTTTTAGTGGGTGTTGGTTCGTGGGGAAATTTATGGGCAATAAAGGTAATTCTTAGAGCCTTCGAGATGGTTTCGGGATTAAGAGTTAACATGTGGAAAAGTAAGCTTTATGGAGTTGGTTTGGATCAATACTTTCTTGAGGCTGTAAGTTGCTTTCTCTGTTGCAAATTAGACAAGATTCCTTTTAAGTTCCTTGGGGTAACAGTTGGTGGCAATCCGAGAAGTGTGAGCTTTTGGAATCTGATAATGGAAAATTTGAGGGCAAAGTTATCTCCTTGGATTGGGAGAATTCTTTCCATAGGGGGAAGAGTGACATTAATCAATTCTGTGATCACTAACTGTTAGAACAAGATTTGTTCTGATCAATTATCTTAGTTTTGATGATAACAATAATATGAATTTTGCTTAAGATAATATGGTACTCTAATCCAATGCAATTTCCTTTTCAGGAAATATATATAAAGAGTATGCATAATTCAGCGCTCAGAAGCTTTGTCTCAAAGGGTTCAGCATGCAACATCAGAACATGGTCTGGCAAGACATCAGAAGATGGTCGAAGCAGAATCAGAACATGGGTCTATGGAAGCATCAGAAGAACATGAGATCAGAAGCACTAAAGTTCTGATGGTATCACGCTCAGAAGCACTTCAAGGTCAGAAGATCAGAAGGTGCTATGCACCAAGCTGTTTGACTCTGATGATATTCAAACGTTGTATTCACAAACATCAGATCAGAAGGAAGTACAAGTGGCAAGCTACGCTGACTGACAAAAGGAACGTTAAAGCTATTAAAGGCTACGTCAGTAGACACAGCGTGAACAAGGCTCGAGGTAGTTGACAAAAGCGTATAACATTAAATGCGATGCTGTACGGAACACGCAAAGCATTAAATGCACTCAACGGTCATCTTCTCCAACGCCTATAAATATGAAGTTCTGATGAGAAGCAAGGTTAACGATCCTGAACCAAAACAACTCATATTAACTTGCTGAAACGCTGTTCAATTCAAAGCTCAGAATCTTCATCTTCATCAAAGCTCACTACATTGCTGTTGTAATATATTAGTGAGATTAAGCTTAAACGTTAAGAGAAATATCACAGTTTGTGATTATAGCTTTTAAGAAGCAATTGTAATACTCTTAGAATTGATTACATTAAGTTGTAAGGAACTAGAGTGATCGTGTGGATCAGAATACTCTAGGAAGTCTTAGAGGTTATCTAAGCAGGTTGTAACTAGAGTGATCGTGTGGATCAGTAGACTCTAGAAAAGTCTTAGAGGGTATCTAAGCAGTTGTTCCTGGAGTGATCAGTGTGTGATCAGAAGACTCTGGAAGACTTAGTTGCTGACTAAGTGGAGAACCATTGTAATCCGTGCGATTAGTGGATTAAATCCTCAGTTGAGGTAAATCATCTCTGCGGGGGTGGACTGGAGTAGTTTAGTTAACAACGAACCAGGATAAAAATAACTGTGCAATTTATTTTTATCTGTCAAGTTTTTAAAGCTACACTTATTCAAACCCCCCCTTTCTAAGTGTTTTTCTATCCTTCAATTGGCATCAGAGCGCCGGTTCTAAGGTGCAAGCACTTAACCGTGTTTAGAAAAGATTCAGGAAGAGAAAAACGCTTCAGTAAAAGATGGCTGGTGAAATTGAAAAGTCTACACCTGCATCTACATCTGGCTCTGCTGAGCAACACAACGGTAACAATGGTTATACTAGACCGCCGGTATTTGATGGTGAAAACTTTGAATACTGGAAAGATAAACTGGAAAGTTACTTTCTTGGTCTAGATGGTGATCTATGGGATCTTCTGATGGATGGTTACAAACATCCAGTAAATGCCAGTGGCGTAAAGCTGACAAGGCAAGAAATGAATGATGATCAGAAGAAGCTTTTCAGGAATCATCATAAATGCAGAACTGTTTTGCTGAATGCTATCTCTCATGCTGAGTATGAGAAGATATCTAACAGGGAAACAGCCTATGACATATATGAGTCCTTGAAAATGACTCATGAAGGAAATGCTCAAGTCAAGGAGACTAAAGCTCTCGCTTTAATTCAGAAGTATGAAGCCTTCAAGATGGAGGATGATGAAGACATTGAAAAGATGTTTTCAAGATTTCAAACTCTTACTGCTGGATTGAGAGTTCTTGACAAGGGATACACCAAGGCTGATCACGTAAAGAAGATCATCAGAAGCTTACCCAGAAGATGGGGTCCTATGGTGACTGCATTCAAGATTGCAAAGAATCTGAATGAAGTTTCTCTGGAAGAGCTTATCAGTGCCTTGAGAAGCCATGAAATAGAGCTGGACGCAAATGAGCCTCAAAAGAAAGGTAAATCTATTGCATTAAAATCCAATATCAAGAAATGCACTAACGCTTTTCAGGCTAGAGAAGAAGATCCTGAAGAATCAGAATCTGAAGAAGAAGATGAACTGTCCTTGATCTCCAGAAGGCTAAATCAACTCTGGAAGACCAAGCAAAGGAAGTTCAGAGGCTTCAGAAGTTCAAAGAAATTTGAACGTGGAGAATCTTCTGATGACAGAAGATTTGACAAGAAGAAGGTCATGTGCTATGAATGCAATGAGCCTGGACACTTCAAGAATGAATGTCCAAAACTTCAGAAGGAAAATCCCAAGAAGAAGTTTCATAAGAAGAAAGGTCTTATGGCAACCTGGGATGAGTCAGAAGATGATTCAGACTCTGAAGATGAGCAGGCTAACTGTGCGCTGATGGCGACAGAAGATGACGGATCATAATCTACATCAGAATCAGATTCTGAAGAGGTATTTTCTGAACTTACTAGAGATGAGTTAGTTTCCGGTCTAACAGAACTTCTGGAATTCAAGTCTCAGATTAGTCTCAAATACAAAAAGCTGAAAAAGCTATTTGAATTTGAAACAAAGAAGCTTGAGTTGGAAAATTCTGAATTAAAAGAAAAACTTTTAAAATTATCCAATAATGTTGGATCTCCTTCTGATTCAGAAAAATCCACTCCTAGTCTAAACCATATTCTGAAAGAATATGATTTAAGTTTCAGGAAGTTCTTATCTAGAAGTATTGGCAGAAGTCAGCTAGCTTCTATGATATATGCTGTGTCTGGAAACAAAAGAGTTGGCATTGGTTTTGAGGGTGAAACCCCATACAAACTTGAACCTGTTGATGAAATGAAATTCACATACAAGCCATTGTATGATCAGTTCAAGTATGGCCACTCCCATGATATTAGGCACACTTCACATGCTAAAAGTTTTCACATAACACACACCAAAAAGCATGTGACACAACCTAGGAAATATCATGAAACTCACATTAAAAATTATCATGCTGTTTCTCCTATTGCTTACAATGTTAAACCTAAGTTCAATCAGAACTTGAGGAGAACTAACAAGAAAGGACCCAAGAAGATGTGGGTACCAAAGAAAAAGACTATTTCTTTTGCAGATTCTCTTGGCGACAAAGAAGATAAAAGTCAACATGTCATGTCATCTGGACTCATTCAGTGTTCTTTGATTTCTGCATTCAGATCCAATCTGAAAAAGAGTGTAAAATCATAAAGGTCAGAAGTGATCATGGTGGTGAATTTGAGAACAGATCCTTTGAAGAATTCTTCAAAGAAAATGGTATTGCCCATGATTTCTCTTGTCCTAGAACTCCACAGCAAAATGGAGTTGTAGAACGAAAGAATAGGACTCTGCAAGAAATGGCCAGAACCATGATCAATGAAACCAATATGGCTAAGCATTTCTGGGCAGAAGCAATAAACACTGCATGCTATATTCAGAATAGAATCTCTATCAGACCTATTCTAAATAAGACTCCTTATGAATTGTGGAAGAATAAAAAGCCCAACATTTCATATTTCCATCCTTTTGGATGTGTATGCTTTATTCTGAACACTAAAGATCATCTTGGTAAGTTTGATTCCAAAGCTCAAAAATGTTTCCTTCTTGGATATTCTGAACGCTCAAAAGGCTACAGAGTATACAATACTGAAACATTGATTGTAGAAGAATCAATCAATATCAGGTTTGATGATAAGCTTGGTTCTGAAAAATCAAAGCAGTTTGATAATTTTGCAGATTGTGATATTGATATATCAGAAGTTGTTGAGCCAAGAAGCAACGCGTCAGAAGCAGAGCTTCTCAGAAGCAAAGAATCGGAAGATCAAGTATCAGCTTCTCTGGAGAATCTAAGCATTTCTGAAGAACCATCTGTCAGAAGATCATCCAGACTCACTTCTGGTCATTCAGAAGATGTCATTCTTGGAAAGAAGGATGATCCAATCAGAACAAGAGCATTCCTTAAGAACAATGCAGACTGTCAATTAGGTCTTGTATTTGATCGAGCCAACTTCTGTTGATCATGCTCTAGAAGATCCAGACTGGATAATTGCTATGCAAGAAGAACTGAATCAGTTTACAAGGAATGATGTTTGGGATCTTGTTCCTAGACCAGATGGATTCAATATAATAGGTACAAAATGGGTCTTCAGAAACAAGACCAGAATGAGAAGATGAGAAGTTCTTATGTATGGGTATCTTCTGAAATAGAATTTGTTTTAAGAAGTTCTGATTGAAATCAATTAGAAATTGTGATTCAGTTATTACTAACGTTTCATTATCTAAGTTGATTCAGAATCTCTTTAAGAGCAAAACAGCTGTAACTGGCTATCCAGATGGTAAACACGTGTTCACTATTCCTGGACAAGCGTGCGTGCAGTTGAGGGGACGTCTACTTAGGTAACTGTGCAAATCACGTCTTTTGTCATTATTATCTCTCCTCATGTCACGTAACATTAAATGCTTTTCATCATTTACTCTCTTTCAGTTTTCTTTTTATATTCTTCAAACGTTTCTTTTCCCTCTTATATTTCTCTCACTTTGCATTCAGTTTCTTTTTCGTTCTCGCTCTTTGCACTCATATCATAAACCCTAGCAGTTTCCAATATCTGCAACTTCATCATGAATCCATCTTCAAGCTCTGGTAATCAAGATAATGATCGGAAACAAAAGAGAAAGGCAACTGCTGAACCTGAAACCAAACCTAAAAGAGTAAGGATCACCTATGACCCTCTCAAAGTGTATCAACCTCTTGACGGTACCCCTCAATCACCTCCCTCTTCAAAGACCTCCACCACCTCTTCCTCCTCATTCATCCTCTCGGAACCACCTTCTTCACCATCTGATATCTCCTCTCCTTCAACCCATCCATCAGATATTTCTTCATCTCTCTCACACCCTTTTCCCACCAGAACACCTAATCCCTATAGTGTTGTTCTTCCCGACTCCAGGTTCACTGTCAACCCTCCAACCCCTACCACTCAATCATTTCTGGAGCGTTTACATTCTGATGTAAATGGCTGGTTGGAGATTCTGGGTGCTGCTCACCTTAACCATCTGGATGAGTATGCTACAAGCAACCTTTGGGATACCTTTCGTCAGGATTTTCTGGCTAGGGCTACAGACACTCAGAGAAGGATCATGTCTGAAGCTCCTGGTATTCGTGGTCTTCGGTTGGAAGTTGGTGAAAGCAGCTATCACCATCTCATCAGGAACAGAAGTGTTCTTGAGAAGAAGATACCTGCAGATGAGGTGGAAGAAGAAAATCTCTGCAGAGACATCGTGGTGTGGAAACCATGGTTTCCTGTGCTGACTGGAGATTTTCAGTGGTTGTTTAACTGGTTCAGAATGAACCCCTCTGTCAAAGCACCTCACATGGTCTTTCCAGTAGTGGTTTATCCTGCTGAAGTTGCTGGTCCTACTCCTCCAACAAATCTTGCAGCTATTCTTCAAGCGTTGGAAGATGGAACTTCTGAGCTGCCTGAACCAGAATATGCTAAGGCTAATTCTGAGTCAGACTCAGATGAGGAAATGGAAGATGCACAAGCTGGAGATCTCCCAGAAGATCACCCTGCTGAGATTGCTGTCCCTTTTGGCAGAAATTCGGGTGCCTCTTCTTCTGGTGAAACCTCAGCTCTGATGGAGACCTTGGAAGCTCTTCATCAGAATCAAGCTATGCTGGCTTCTCGTTTGGACGCGCAAGAAGTAGCCAATGCTGAGTTTCGCTCCTTCATGGCAAGGCAAGCTACAAGCACTGACGGGATTCATGATGTTCTGGCGCGGATTTTGCGTAGGCTAGGATCTTAGTCCTTTGGTCTTTGTAGTTTTCTTTCCTTGTTGCATCTGTTTTCCTGCATTCCTCTCTTGTAATCTTTTTTGATTATAAATGAAAAGTTTCTTGGTTTTACATTCCAGTGACTTTATTTGTCGTTTTATTCATCTGAATTTTTTGAAATATTCTTTTTGATGTTATGACAAAAAGGGGGAGAAGATAAATGATACATGATTTGATTGATCTATCAGTTGCTGGGTAAAGCTCCCACACATTTTCTAACAAGAACTGCAAGTTCTATATGGTTTAAGTGTTTTGCAGGTATAAAGAAGTGAAGAGAATCTTCAAAGCAAACACAAGAAGCAAAACCATAAGAAGTGTTATTCTGTAAAAAGAATAAACTCATGGAAACTGAAGCAAGCTGAGTGCTGTCAAGCTTCAGAAGCAAGAAAGAAGAATGAATCAGAAGCACTGAAAATAGAATTTGATCCATATTTGTCTATTTTCTCTGACAAAATTCTATTTGCTCTGATAACATTATTTAAGCCTATATGGCTCTGATACATATCATGTGTTCTAATATACATTTTATGTTCTGACTCGTTCATGCTGACTTTTGTCGTTTAGTTTTTGTTCTGTAACATTTCAGGATGTAGAGATGCTCTGATGATGCTCTGGTACATTCAACAATGTTCTGATACAAATCTAGCATGAAGTGATGTTGGTAGAAATTCAAAGCTCTGAAGCTATCCGAGGGAAGCAGAAATCAGAAGCTGTGAATGTTCTAAAAGATCCAGAAAACTCAAGTTCTGAAGCTGTCCTAAATGGAAGCAGAAATCAGAAGCTGTGAATGTTCTGAAGATCAAAGAAATTCAAGTTCTGAAGCTGTCCTAGATGGAAGCAGGAATCAGAAGCTGTGAATGTTCTGAAGATCAAAGAAATTCAAGTTCTGAAGCTGTCCTAGATGGAAGCAGGAATCAGAAGCTGTGAGTGTTCTAGGGATCTAAAGAAATTCTAGTTCTGAAGCTGTCCAATGGAAGCAGAAGTTAGAAGCTATGAATTCTCTAAAGACAGAAGCTTATGTGATCGTCTCTACCGAAATAATCAGGGAAGTCTTTTATTAAAGTTCTTCGAGTATTTATTTCAGGGGGAGATTATTTATCTCAGGGGGAGATTGTTAATCTCAGGGGGAGACATATTCATATGCTTATGATATAGCTGTGTAATTTGTCTTTTGCCGTCTGCTCTTTCTGATCGCAAATTCATATCATTTATATATGTTTTTGTCATCATCAAAAAGGGGGAGATTGTTAGAACAAGATTTGTTCTGATCAATTATCTTAGTTTTGATGATAACAATAATATGAATTTTGCTTAAGATAATATGGTACTCTAATCCAATGCAATTTCCTTTTCAGGAAATATATATAAAGAGTATGCATAATTCAGCGCTCAGAAGCTTTGTCTCAAAGGGTTCAGCATGCAACATCAGAACATGGTCTGGCAAGACATCAGAAGATGGTCGAAGCAGAATCAGAACATGGGTCTATGGAAGCATCAAAAGAACATGAGATCAGAAGCACTGAAGTTCTGATGGTATCACGCTCAGAAGCACTTCAAGGTCAGAAGATCAGAAGGTGCTATGCACCAAGCTGTTTGACTCTGATGATATTCAAACGTTGTATTCACAAACATCAGATCAGAAGGAAGTACAAGTGGCAAGCTACGCTGACTGACAAAAGGAACGTTAAAGCTATTAAAGGCTACGTCAGTAGACACAGCGTGAACAAGGCTCGAGGTAGTTGACAAAAGCGTATAACATTAAATGCGATGCTGTACGGAACACGCAAAGCATTAAATGCACTCAACGGTCATCTTCTCCAACGCCTATAAATATGAAGTTCTGATGAGAAGCAAGGTTAACGATCCTGAACCAAAACAACTCATATTAACTTGCTGAAACGCTGTTCAATTCAAAGCTCAGAATCTTCATCTTCATCAAAGCTCACTACATTGCTGTTGTAATATATTAGTGAGATTAAGCTTAAACGTTAAGAGAAATATCACAGTTTGTGATTATAGCTTTTAAGAAGCAATTGTAATACTCTTAGAATTGATTACATTAAGTTGTAAGGAACTAGAGTGATCGTGTGGATCAGAATACTCTAGGAAGTCTTAGAGGTTATCTAAGCAGGTTGTAACTAGAGTGATCGTGTGGATCAGTAGACTCTAGAAAAGTCTTAGAGGGTATCTAAGCAGTTGTTCCTGGAGTGATCAGTGTGTGATCAGAAGACTCTGGAAGACTTAGTTGCTGACTAAGTGGAGAACCATTGTAATCCGTGCGATTAGTGGATTAAATCCTCAGTTGAGGTAAATCATCTCTGCGGGGGTGGACTGGAGTAGTTTAGTTAACAACGAACCAGGATAAAAATAACTGTGCAATTTATTTTTATCTGTCAAGTTTTTAAAGCTACACTTATTCAACCCCCCCCCCTTTCTAAGTGTTTTTCTATCCTTCACTAACTTGTCGGTGTACCAAATGTCATTCTTTAAGATGCCAACAAAGGTGATAGAAGAGGTGGTAAAGTTGCAGCATAATTTCCTCTGGCATAATGTAGGAGAAAAACAAGGAGTGTACGTATTGGCTAAGCTGGAATACGATATGCAAGAAGAAGGCAGATGGAGGTTTAGGCGTTAAGGAAATGGCAAGTTTCAATAAGGCATTGCTATCCAAGTGGTTGTGGAGATTTCTGAAGGAAAATGCAGCGATATGGCATGGAATCTTGGAGGCAAGGTATGGAAGGTTATCTAATAGATTATTGTCCAGGATATCGTGTGGTAGACATTCCCTAGAATCTATTTGGTGGAGAGATTTGATGAAACTCGGGGATTGTAACAGTGTTGGTGTTTTCACGCGTAACATTGCTATAAGACTAGGGGATGGTAGTAGGGTGCCGTTTTGGAATAGCAAATGGCTGGGGCAGTCTCCTTTGTGTGCTGTTTTTCCTTTTCTATTTCCGGTGTTGGAAAGTGAAGCAAATTGTGTGCAGGATATGGGTGTTTGGGAGAATAACCGGTGGCTGTGGAGGATTGTGGGGAATGAGGATAATCTGAATCATGAAGCTTTGGAGGAATGGGCTGAGCTGAAACTATTATTGCAAGATGTTGAACCAAAGAGGTGGGAGCATGATATTTTTGTTTGGCCTCAGAATGGATCGGGTGTCTTCATTGTGAAAGACTACTATGATATGCTGGTGCAGCAGCCCACAGAAGTGGAGGTTGAATTGAGCATCAAGAAAGTTTGGACTCTAGTGTGGAAGTCTTGGATGCCATTGAAGGTGAAGATTTTTGCTTGGAGATTGTTCAAGGATAGATTGGCAACAAGGGAGCAGCTGGTCAAAAGAGGAATAATAGAAAATAATGACAATGCTTGCTGCGTTTTTGGATGCAATGTTCAAGAAAATAGCCAACATTTATTTCTGTTGTGTGGAATAGCAGCAGGGGTGGGGGGGGGGGGGATTTACCAATGGCTAGGTTCAGATCATCAAAGACAAAATGAATGTTGTATGGACTTTCTGCACATGGTGGGGGAGCTGAAAAGAAAATGTGCAAAAAGGAGGGTGAGTGTGCATGGATAACCGTCTGTTGGTGCATTTGGAAACATCGAAATAACGTCATTTTCAACAATGGTGTTGTAGACATAGGGGAGATTGTTCAAAATGTAAAGATGTATTCATGGTGGTGGCTAGCCATAGCGAACAAACAAAAAGTAGCTTGTAATTATTATGAATGATGCCATTGTCCATTAGATTACATGTAGGGCTAGGAAGCTTGTAAGGTGTTCTTGTTGGTCTTGTGTGCGAGTTGTATTTGCTGAGAATTTTCCTGATTCTCGGTTCTGCTTGTTTTAATATATATACATCATTGATTATTAAAAAAGAAATATATAGTTGGATAATGAAATATAAACGGTTGGTTAATAAAGTTATAAAGTTGATTAATAATACAATTTTTTATTAGTATCTCTTAATTTAAACAAATTTAAAAAAATAAAAATAATTTATTATTATAATAATATTTTACTGTTCACATCACTATATATTTTTATTTAAAAAATACTATTCACCGTATTTGTGAATAGTATTAAGTGTCATTATTGGTGTAGCAATTTAGTGTATGGATAACATTATCCATATAAAAAACATAATAAAGTGTACGCGAGCTACTATTAAATATTTGCATGAATATACTTGCATGGTTACTACGCTATATCAGAAACAATAAAACGCAAACTTGAACAAGAAACAACCAAAATTTGATTCCAAGATCGTTCATTTCATAGGTAGCGTTGTGAGTGGAATTGAATTTGAATTCTGAATTGAGAATGGGAAGAGGAAAATTCAAGAGCAAACCCACCGGTCGCCGCCAGTTTTCCACCCAGGAAGACCTCCGTAAGCCCCTCCTTTTCTCATCATCTTGCTTTCTTTCATCACCTTTATGCTAAATCTATTCACTTTTTTGTTGCAAAATTTGTGAAAATAAGCTGAAAACAATTTATGAATATGGTCATAAGTTTTAAAAGTTGAAATAGAAGTGATTTAGGACCTTAGAGAACAATAGAAACTATATAGTGATAGAATTGATTTTAACATGTTTGGTTGATCTAGAATTGAAATGATTATTCTTTTTCAAATTGATTCTACTTGAAGTTAGAGTTTCTAGTTTTTAAGTTTAAACGTGATTTTTACACTTAAATTTATTATTGAACTCACTTTTATGATATGTTTATTTCTGCGGTGAAAAATCAACAGACGCACGTCTAGCCCAGAAACTACAAAGTGTAGCTTCTTTTTCACGGTGGGATAGCCTTGAAATGCGCAAATAGAAATTTGGACGCATATCCTAACATACGCTTAATTTATCCAAACATAAACCACTTTACATTCAACTCACTTTTAGGCCGGATCAGTTTACTCAAAATTAATTTTCGTAGAGTCAAACACACGCATACTCAGCATACTCAGTTTGTGGTGGAGTGGAAAAGAAAACTGTAATATGCTTAGATTGGCACACTTTTTTGTATGTGGTTTCAGTGAATTTCCTATTTAGGCTTCTAAGAAGGAGAAACTGGACTCTTTTGTTAGGCTATTTAACTTATAGATGCATGTGTCATGCTCATGGGTTTAGTATAAATATGAGAAAAGAGAATAATCCTTAAACATACTGTTTGGTTTATACAATCATACAACTTATGTTACGAATTGTATAACCGTTTCAAAGTTAGACTATATTGGAAAGAAATGGCCTCGATTATTGATATGCGAATGAGATATCAGACAGGGAATTGACACCAGCTATTTAACCAGTTCTAGAAAGTGATAGTATTGTCGATCACAGATTCCCATAAACAATGGCTTGTTTAGATTCTCCGACGCTATAATGCTTTAATCCCGCTAAATAGTACATTATGGAACTATAGTGATTCGTTCGAACTCTGGTACATTGCAGTGCTATAGCATACCTATAACTGCTCTTTGAGGACAATGGTGATAATAGATCCTACAGCTTTCAGTTTACAAATGTTAGAAGGTTTGACAAAGGGAAATGTCGGGAGGACTTTCTGTAATGCCTGTATTTGTTCAACCCTGTTGGATTATTTCAGTTCAAAACTAGCTATTTTATTTTCTCCTTCTAGTAGTATCTCTCTAGAGGTTTCAAGTAGCTACATACTGCCAATTCAGTATTTGTTATTGTATTGTAATTTCTACTTAGCACTCACCGTATCTCTGATCTAATATTTCATTGTTATGTAGAGGGATTGATAACGCAATTCAAAGAATCTCTGAAAACTTAATGTTTCTTTTTAATGTTGCAGTTGCTGGAACCACTAGCCGTCCTCGAACATTTAGACAGGTTTCCTTCAGCCTCCTTTTGCTCCTCTCTCCTGAAGCACGCGAGTGATCACTCACACAGTAGATGTTTTTGCTTATATTATCTATAATGACAATTATCGTTTATATGGACACGACGCGTTTTAAATTGTTTTACATTTTGTTTACATTTGGTACTTTAATTTACATGGTCATTCTCTTCACAACCTTATCAGAAAGAAGCCGAGCACGAAGAGGAACCTGAGGAAGTATCCGGGGATGAATCTGGAGAACAATCTGATGAAGAAACTAGAGTTAGTATCTCACAATCTCTTCACTTTTTCGAAAAAAATTTACATACTGTCTATATTTATTTGTTTCTATGGCCAACTGAGTGTGTTTTGCTGCTACTTAATATATACAGAAGAAAAAAGGGACTCAAGGGATTATTGAGATTGAAAATCCTAACTTGGTAAAGCCAAAGAACTTGAAAGCCAGAGATGTTGATGTGAGTTCAACTTTTCATTTTCGGTCACTTCATAGACATTTTCATAGGATTTTGGAAGAGTAATGTTTGTTTCCGCGCGCTTGCAGGTTGAAAAGACTACCGAACTTTCAAGGCGCGAAAGGTTTGCTACTTTTAGTTTGATTCTTTAAAAGGGGCTATACAAATACAATAATTTTCTTAAAGAGGTATCGCCTCTGATCTGACTATCTTCAAATTTTCGATCGGGTTTGTAGAGAGGAGATAGAGAAACAGAAAGCTCATGAACGCTATATGAGGCTGCAAGAGCAAGGAAAAACAGATCAATCAAAGAAAGATTTAGGTACCAGCAATAACTTTTGAGCATAAGCTGAATTAGTTTAATGAAAATCAACACGCGTTGCTGAGAAACGTTTTCGTTCAATGACTAGTGTTTATTTCTATGTTGAATTGTTGCGCAGAACGATTAGCTCTTATTCGTCAGCAAAGAGCAGAAGCTGCTAAAAAGAGAAATGAAGAGAAAGCTGGTAAGTTCTAAAGTACTGTTTGTTCTGCTTGTTCTATTCAGATACTCAAAAGCTTGAAACTGATTATTCAGTAAATATGTTTCAGCCAAAGAGCTGAAGAAGGCTGAAGTGAAGAAGGCTGAAGTACACAAGTGAATGTCGTGCGCGGCCTAACGTTATTCCAATTGATAGGATGAATGAATACTGTCACTACTCATAAATATTGTATCTATTGATGTTTATAATGGATCTTACAGTGATCCTATTCCATGTTGGTAATTTGTAATGCAGTTATTTCAGCATCATGTGACTTGAAATCTTAATTAAATAAACACTTTTGTCCAAAAAAAAAAATTTCAATTTATTTAAAATTTATTTTTTTTAATTGGAATTCTGCAGTAGTTGTGATAATGGAAGAGAAAGATAATTTTATTTTTATTTTTTAACTAATAAAAAATTGTAATTGATTTTGTATAAGAGTGCATGTTATATTTGTGGTTACCTAAGAATTTTTCCTACAATAAAAACTTGTTTTATTTTTGCCAATCACTTGTGCTCACAATTAGTTGACGTGTTTCATTATATTCCTTGATCTAAGTTTTCTTTAATAACTTCATCTCAAAGATGGACATTTTTTCTCATGTGCTCCAGCTTATAGGAGAAGACATTAGATCAGGGCCGGCCCTTGTGCATGTGTAGGAAGTGCTATAGCACAGGCCCCAAATTTTAGGGGCTCCAAAATTTTAAAAGTTTTAATTTTTTTTCCATAAATATTAATTGAAATAAATAAAATGTTATGATAAAAATTCAATAAATCAAAAAATGCTATAATAAAAATTCAATACATACAAAAATTGAGATATATCAAAATTCAAAATAATTTTAATTAGATATATTATTGATTAATACATAAATATAATTTTTATGTGTATTTTTTAATTATTATAATTATATTTATATTTTAAATTTGTGCCCATTTTCAAATTTAGAACGGGGCATCTGCGTTGATTGGACCGACCCTGCATTAGATGATAACCAGCCTATGTAATTGTTCTGAACTTGACAGATAGTTTCATATTGCTTTGAAGGATATAACTAATCAGGGGCGGATCCAGACAATATATATTGGTGGGACTAAACATAAAAGAAACTACAAACTAAATCATATTAAAAATAAAAAGTAATATTGTTTAATACAATAAATTACAATGAAAATCTTCTACTATCCATTTCTTGAAAATGAGCTAAAATAACATCATTGTTAATTGTTCCAAGAACATCTCTTTCTATAAAAGTTACAAGACGGTCATTTAACCATTGATCACTCATTTTGTTACATAATTGACTTTTCACAAACTTCATAGCTGAAAAAACACGCTCCACGCTTGCAGTTGCTACCGACAAGACTAAAGCTAACTTCAAAAGCTTATAAACCATATCAAATGTTTTGCACTTATTTGTTTCCACAAGTTTTGCACAAAGATCTGAAAGTCCTTTTAACTTTGCAAAATTTGGGTCACATTTAACATTTCTAACATAATTTTGAAGTTGATGCCGTACCACCACTTCCGGCACATCTACAAAATCATTTGGATAAAGTTCAACCATCCTTAGTAGTTTTTTCACATCAAAAGCTGCAAATGATGATGAAGGACTCAAACATGAAACACATTGTAAAAGTTCAGTATTCTCTTCATCAAACCTAGCATTGAGCTCATACAACTGCAAATCTAAAACATTAAACAGACAATCATGCTTATAATGATGCAAATTAGAAACACTAGAAGTTGTAGCATGTCGCCTAGGTTTCTTCCCTTGCACATACGGTGCATCCATATCAGGTACATCAATATCATGCTTATTGCAAATTTCCATAACCTTATATATAAGTTCTTCCCATCCATCATTCCTCATTTCTTGTAATTCTTGTTTGGTTGACAAGTGACAAAGCATTCAAAGGATCTTGATCACGCTTTTGTAACGCTACACTCAAATCATTTGTAAATCCTAAAATCTCAACCATCATATATAACATGAAGATAAAATCAAAGGATTGAAGCACATCTAACAAAAGCATAGTTTCACCATATTTTTCAAATGACGTATCATTCCCAACTTCTTCAAGTACCCCAATAATGGCACCATACAAAGTCATCAAACTAGTGAGAGTCCTAAAGTGGGAACCCCAACGAGTGTCACCTGCTCTAGCAATAGATGATTCTTGATTTAATCCACTACCTGTCTCTATCTGACCCTCTTCAATTAATTTAGCAAATTGAGTTACTTGTTTGTCCCGTAGCAATTCTTGTCTCTTGTTAGAAGATCGTATGAAATTAACAAGCATATTGACCTTACCGAAAAAACCACTAACATCTTTGTGAGTCTTAGCACATGCAACAAGTGCCAATTGAAGTTGATGGGCGAAACAATGCACATAATAAGCAGATGAATTCTCATTTTGGATTAAAGTTCTCAAACCACCAAACTTACCTCTCATATTGCTAGCTCCGTCATACCCTTGCCCCCTAATGCTAGATAAACTCAAGCCATTAATAGACAACAACTTCTCAAGTGCCTCCTTAAGTGACTTAGCACTTGTTTCTTTAACACTTACAATGCCAAGAAACCTTTCTTTTACCAAACCTTCACTACTAACATAGCGAATAACAACAGCCATTTGTTCTTTACCAGCAACATCACCAGATTCATCAATTAAAACACAAAACACATCATCTGCAATATCACATATAATTTGTTGAGTTATTTCACATGCACAAGCAGCAGCAAGATCCTTTTGAATCTTATGGGCAGTCATAAGGTTATTTCCCGGAGCACAATCTATTACACTAGCTATCTCTGGGTTAATTTCCTTTAATGTATCCACCAACTCAAGAAATGGCCCCTTAAATAAAGAGTTAAGGGACTCGTCACTCCCTCTAAATGGCATGCCACATCTCAAGAGAAACTTAGTAGCTATAAGGGATGTGTTTACACGAACACGATATTCAACATTCATTTGCTTAGTTTGATTAACAAACGCGGCTTTAATACTTTGGTTTGGGTTCATGAGAGCATAACCCATATGCACACAATCAACATGACTATTAGAAGAAGTAGCATGATTAACCAATCTTTGAGCATGCTTCCAATCACCAAAACCGTCTCCCACGAAGTGATCCCCCCCATATTTAGAGACATTTTTAAACAAAAAACATGGCAAACAAAATGCTTGATCCTTAGATTCACTATAATCAATCCAGTCATACAAATCAAACCAATTTTTGCAAAATCGACGTCTTTGTTTACCTTGAACAGACCAAGGGTACACGAAATTGTGAGGAGGTTGATGACGACCTATTTTTAAATAAGCTTTTCTTACCTCATTTTGGATGTCAGGATGATAACTTGAAATTGGAAGTCTAATTCCTGGATCCGTTTCCAACAATTCATAATCAACAACTTTGATACTCTCATTTGGATGTTGAGTTTCCGATGCTTCTAGGTTAGCCGAAGAAGTAGCTTTGTCTCTAGAAAGTACCGGAAAAAATTTCTTCATCCTGTAAAGACATCAATGAAACCATGTAAAATAGTTATTCATACTAATATTATAAATATAACATTCAAACTAATTGATTATGAAAGAAACTATTATGATAAATTGAGAAAATTGAATTTTTTTAACAAATTGGGGTTTTAGGGTTCAACCAACAAAGAAGAAAAAATAAGAGAAAAATTAAAATACTCATTTTATCTTAGATTTTCAATCACCCATAAACAAATCTATCCAAGCCAAATAGAAAAATTAGAGGAGAAAATGAAAGATTTACAATGAGAAGGAGAGTGAAAGGTTTGTAATATTTGAGATGGAGAATAAAATTGTTGCTGTAACTTTGTAACTTCTTCTTATGTTAGACTGTAAGAGAGAATTAATAATTTTTTTTTTTTTAACTTTTACACTTTAATCTCTCTCCTCTCTATAATATATATTATATATATAATATAAAAGAAAGAAAAAATTCTGGTTTTAATTTTAATGTGTAAGTTACGCAAAGTAAGTGTACTCCACCACCATCTATAATATAGCCTATAATGTAGGTAGGTAGCTTATTGTTTATTGTGAGGGAGATGTATTAGTTTTAATTTTATTTCTTCTTATGCCTCTTATTCTCTATAAATATATATTAAAAAAATTAAAAATTCTGGTGGGGCTTTAGCCACACCAAGCCCTTACATGTGTCTGCCCCTGTAACTAATTTATATACAACACTCATTCATATCAATCCGACGAGACACTATGTTAAAAGATAAAGTCGTGAGAGTTATCGCATCCAAAATAAACAATATCTCATAGTTGCAATGACGTAGATTTGAGATTGACTGAAACATTAGTGCTGTTTGTAGAAACTCGAAATTCGCACCTTATCCCCCTTAACCTCGACTGAGGGGATAACTATTTCGGACTGATCAAAATAATTCCATATTAATTGAAAATAGAAGTTAACAATAATTTATATAAAACACCCCCTTACACCTCAATCCAACAAAATGTCTTTTTCATAAAACAAAGTTGTGAAAAATCTCTGGACCCAATTAGTTACTTGCTATAATAATTTAATTAGCTTATACTTTGTTATAACGGTTTCCTATTTTAACTATCGGATAGTTAGAATAATTTGCACTCAATTAAAATCTTTCTTATTATAAATAAACCTAATCTATGTATAATAAATAAATAAATTAATTAAATAGTTAAGTTTGAGTGGTAAACAAGCTCCTACTCAAATTTTGGGTACGTTTGTTTTGACTTTTTTAAAAAATGATTTTTATAGTGTTATATAATTTTACTAGTGTCTTACCCGTGCGTTCGCACGGGTACCCGTCGGTCTTGCGCATTGGGTTTTAGGGCACTTTAATAAAATAGGGAAAATGAATATATATGTGTAAGTTCATATAATAAGGTAAAATAATTTAAATAGGTTAAAAATATATGTTGGGCCTTATAGTTGGTTAATATATGTAAGTTAATAGGACATTAAAGTTTATTGGGCCTTAGATGGTTAGCCTTGGTGCAGAAAACCTAATTTTATTGTTAGACCTAATATGTTAATAGGCCCACAATAGAATCCTATTATTGTTATTGTTACATAACGTTGGCATTTAAAATTAAAGAAACGTTGCACTTCATAACTTTTCAACGTGTTGGCAATCAAAGGTTGTGTCTTCTTAAATCTGTCTTTGGCATTGTTGCTGTTGAAGGATAGAAAAACACTTAGAAAGGGGGGGTTTGAATAAGTGTAGTCTTAAAAACTTGAACGATAAAAACAAATTGCACAGTTATTTTTATCCTGGTTCGTTGTTAACTAAACTACTCCAGTCCACCCCCACGGAGTGATTTACCTCACCTGAGGATTTAATCCACTAATCGCAACAGATTACAATGGTTTTCCACTTAGCCCACGACTAAGTCTTCTAGAGTATCCTGATCACAACCTGATCACTCTAGGAACAAATGCTTAGACACAAGCTAAGACTTTCTTAGAGTATCCTGACCACCACGTGATCACTCTAATTACAACTGCTTAGACACAAGCTAAGACTTCCTAGAGTATCCTGATCAACACTTGATCACTCTAGTTACTTACAAATTAATGTAATCAATTTTAAGAGTATTACAAATGCTTCTGAAAAGCTATAATCACAACAGTGATATTTCTCTTAACGTTTAAGCTTAATCTCACTAATATATTACAACAGCAATGTAGTGAGCTTTGATGAAGATGAAGTTTCTGAGCTTTAAGTTGAACAGCGTTTCAGCAAGTTTTTCAGAATAAGTTCTTTTAGAATCGTTAAACTTGCTTCTCATCAGAACTTCATATTTATAGGCACTTGAGAAGATGACCGTTGGGAGCATTTAATGCTTTGCGTATTCCGTACAGCATTGCATTTAATGTTTCACGCTTTTGTCAACTGCCTCGAGCCTTGTTCACGCTGTGTCTACTGACGTTGCCTTTAATAGCTTCCAACGTTCCTTTTGTCAGTCAGCGTAACCTGCCACCTGTACTTTCTTCTGATATGATGTTTGTGTATACAACGTTTGAATATCATCAGAGTCAAACAGCTTGATGCAAAGCATCTTCTTGTCTTCTGACCTTGAAGTGCTTCTGAGCGTGATACCATGAGAACTTCAGTGCTTCTGCTTCTGAACTCAAGTTCTTCTGATGCTTCCATAGACCCATGTTCTGATTCTGCCTTGACCATCTTCTGATGTCTTGCCAGACCATGTTCTGATGTTGCATGCTGAACCTTCTGAGACAAAGCTTCTGAGCGCTGATTTGTGCATACTCTTTATATATTTCCTGAAAAGGAAATTGCAATGTATTAGAGTACCACATTATCTCACACAAAATTCATATCCTTGTTATCATCAAAACTAAGAATATTGATCAGAACAAATCTTTTTCTAACAATCTCCCCCTTTTTGATGATGACAAAAATATATATAAATGATATGAATTTGCGATCAGAAAGAACGGACGGCTAAAGACAATTACACAGCTATAACATAAGCATGTGAATATGTCTCCCCCTGAGATTAACAATCTCCCCCTGAGATGAATAATCTCCCCCTGAAATTAATACTAGAAGAATTTTATAAATAAAAGACTTCCCTGAGTATTTCAGTAGAGACGTTCACAGTGCTTGATCTACAGAACATTCATGACTTCTGATTTCTGCTTCCATAGGACAGCTTCAGAACATTGAATTTCTTCAGATCCTCAGAACATTCACAGCTTCTGACTCCTGCTTCCATTGGACAGCTTCAGAACTTGAATTTCTTTGATCTTCAGAACATTCACAGCTTCTGACTTCTGCTTCCATCGGACAGCTTCAGAACTTGAATTTCTTTGATCTTCAGAACATTCACAGCTTCTGACTTCTGCTTCCGTCGGACAGCTTCAGAACTCGAATTTCTTTAGATCTTCAGAACATTCACAACTTCTGACTTCTGCTTCCATCAGGACAGCTTCAGAGCTTGAATTTCTTCTTACATCACTTCATGCTAGATTGTATCAGAACATTGTTGAATGTACCAGAGCATCATCAGAGCATCTCTACATCCTGAAATGTTACAGAACAAAACTAAACGACAAAAGTCAGCATGAATGAGTCAAAACATAGAATATGTTTCAGAACACATAATATGTATCAGAGCCATATAGAATTTATCAGAGCAAATAGACAATAATGTTTCAGATCATATTCTATCATCAGAATATTTGAACATTCTTCCTTCTTGCTTCTGATTCTGATTCTGAAGCTTCATAGCACTCAGCTTGCTTCAAGAATCCAAGAACTTGATTCATCTTGTTGCTTCTCATGTTGATCTTTAAAGAGAATCTTCAATTCCTGCAACAACACAACTTAAAGCATAGAACTTTGCAAGTTCTGTTAGTAATGCAACTGATTAAATCAAATCATTTATCACATATTTCTCCCCCTTTTTGTCATATCATCAAAAACATAAAAGATTCAGATGAAAAAACAAAAAGAAACACATGGAAGAAAAAGATAACTTTCATTGAAGTTCAAGCAGACAAAAGTACAGAAGTACAAGAAGATAAGGAAGAGAAGATGCACAAAACAGATGCAGCAAAAGCAAAAACAAAACAACTAAGACTCAATCTAAGATGACCCTAGCCTTGACAAGATCTTGGCCAGCATCTCTTGAACCCCATTGTTATGCTCATTCTGCTTCTCTATGAAAGCTCTAAACTCAGCATTGACTGAGCTTTGCTCATCCTGGTTCTTCTGAAGAACTTCCAGAGTCCTTGCAAGACGGGAAGGTTCATCAGAAGAAGCTTCACAACTTCTATCCAACGGGATGGCATTGTGATCTGTAGCTTCCATTGATAGATCATTTGCAGGGATTTCCTCAACAGGAACTGATTCAGCAACATGATCTTCTACATCTTCTTCTTGCATAGAAGCATCTCCATACTCTGCAGCAGGAACCTCAGAATCTCCATTCTCAAGTGCCTGAAGAATGGCAGCTAGATTCCTGGGGGCAGAAGGACCTTCAACTTCTGGTGGGTCAACAACTTCTGGAATGACCAAGCTTGGGTCTTTCTTAGAAGGGTTTTCCCTCAAAAAGTCAATGAGAGTCTTGAAATCCCCAAGTAGAACAGGATATTGAGGTATCCAGACCAAAATCTCCCTGCAAGGGTTAGCTTCCAATGCAGCAGCCAGTCTTGCTTCTTCCAATTCATCCACAAACTGCTTCTTCTCAGCAGCAACACAATTTCTGAGAGGATGGTAGTATATACCATTATCACCCTCCAGAAGGTAACCAGGGTAACCAGGGGCAGCAGCCACTAGTCTTTTCTGTACTCCCATTGCTTCTACTTGAAAATCCTTGCGAAAGCTTTTCCAGAGATTTCTTGTAGAAACATCATCCAGACCATTTAGAAAGGCATCCTTCAGAAGGTCTAGACTGCTAATCACCTCATGTTTGAATAGTTCCAGGTAGGTATAGGGTTCAGGTTCAGGCGGATTGAAGGTGAATTTGTAGTCAGGGTAGAGAAGACAGTAGGGTTTGGATTTTCTGGTAGGTAAGGGATGGGATATAGAAGGTGGAGGTGCGGTGGATGAGGAAGAAGGGATATCTGAAAGAATGATTGCTGAGGATGGAATATCAGAAAGGATAGATTGAGAAGAGGATGGTGTATTTGTAAAGGGAATTGGTGAGAAAGATTTATCAGAAGGAGTTGGGGGAAGAATACTTAGAGGTGTGGGGTTTAGAATGGGAGAGGAAAAAGATGATGGAGAAGGATTTGGTAAAGTGAAGTTTACTTTTGGTTCAGATGGAGGTGATTGGAGAGATGGTTTAGGGACAGAAGGAGGTGGAGTAAAAACTTGCCTGGAGACGTGTTCAGAAGAAGCATGTGAAGATCTGGTTCTGTGAAAGGAGTCTCTGATCCTTTTCTCCCTTCGTTCTTCAGAGTCCACCTTGTCAGGATCATAGGTGACCCTCAACTTCTTGGCTTTCATAACCTCATCTTCTCGGGCCTTTCTTTTTAGCCTAGCCTTTTGTTCCTTCTGATCCTTCTTCAGAAGATCAGCTTTGGACAGAAGTACTCTGCCACGGATCCAAGCAGGATCAATATCTGATTGCTTCCTAACACAATCTTCCAGGTAAAGCTTGACAACCTGATGCAGTTCTTTATGAAACAAAGAGGCAAAACCTTCAACAGCAACTCTTCTTGACAGGATGTCAGGAAAGCTTGTGCACACAGAAGGTACATTTTGAATGAGTTCCAGTCTGAACAAATCCACACCATTGAAGATGGGACCTTGAACTACTCCAAGAAAATGGGACGCATTGAGTTTTCTGATGGAGTCCAGCACTTTGTTTTCAATCAGAATGTCTGAAATCATTCTTCCGAATGGAATAGTCGTTCTTGGAATATGAGGGTACTTCGCCCTTTCATCTTCTCTTGACTCAAAGATAGAAGTCTTCAGATTCTCAAACAGAATATGAGAGATGTTGATCTCAGTCTTTTTGCCAATGCAAAAAAGAGTATACTTGTGATCCGGACTGATGTAGGAGGAGGAGAGCATCCTCTTTCTATGGTGAAGGGAACCCAGAATAATCTCAGCCCATGCTTTATAAAATGGCCTTAAGGTGCCCGTGTTATAAGAATCAATTCCAAAAGCCAGAGAGATTTGTTTTTCAACTTTAGACCAGTCAACTGTTGCATGTTGAAGACCAGACCAACCTTCTTCATCATTCAGATTGTACAGCTTCCTGATGAGCTTTTCAGTGATAACCACTTCATGCCCTAGCATGAATGAAATGATGGCAGTTGGAGTAACCGTTGCATGTACCCAGAAATCCTTCACAAGTTCAGGATAAATTAGACCAACCAATCTATCAAGATATTTAGACCATCCTTGCTCAAAGATTCTTGCATCACACTTAAAGCCATTTGCTTTTAGGTTGTTGATGTCCACAGCAGATTCACATAGAACTTCCAGTTCTTCCGTGGGAATTAAGCATGTTTTCAATGGAGCATACTCATATTTGCGTAGAAGGATCTGTGTAGAAGTGAGTCTTTCTTTTGGATTTGATGAACATGAAGATGAGTTCATGATTGTAGCAACCTGCCCTAAAAATAAAGACTTAGAGTCGCCACCTATTCTGAAGGGCGAATAGGAAACCCTACGCAGTTTAGAGATCGGGGTAAGTTATTATAATCAGGTTGAGGGAAGGTGTTAGGCACCCTCAACCCTTTCCTATTGGCTTTGAATCTAAGGGTCAAGTTTTATGGCTAAAAGTTAAGGTTAATAGCTAATGAAATGAAAAGGGTGAACGGTATGATTTAAACCTGATTAGGATTTTAAGGGGGGAGACTCGCCTTGTTACCAAGTGCCTACGTACCTCCTTATGGAGGATCAGAGTCAACGCAGTTCGGGCACAGGGTTGTACGCCTTAGAATTGAATTTGATTTGTTATGGTTGGAAATTGTTTTAAAGGCTTTTTGAATGGCCTATCGCAGTTTTGAAATGCGAAGTTCGAAGGTATTTTGAATTACCTTATCGTAGTTTGAACATCGCAGTATTTGAAGAGGTGAATTTCTGTAGTGTCGTGGTTTAGTGTATTTTGAGATTTGGGCGTACAACCCTGATTTAATATGTCACCGTTAGTTGCAGTGATCAATAGGTTTGATCATTATAGTTAACGGATTAATGGGCATTGCTGGTTACTCGGATCGATAGATTGATCGTCGTGGGCAGCAAATTAAACGTACTTTAATTTATGTATATTTGTATCTCTCGTCTAATGCGACTAATAGATTTAGTCGGGTCGAGGAGAGAATTTAAATAAAGGATTAATTAAATTATTTTATTGCTTTTATTCAGATATTTGATCAGTACGACATAGAGAGTCGACTAATTCGAAGGCAGGATGAAATAGATATTCATCTGCCAATTATCGTTAAAGGGGAAGTTAGAATTGATGTTTTTATTATTGGATTTGATTAATTAAATTAATCGATTATTAATCATTGCGACCAATAGGTTTAGTCGTAACGGGTAACAAATTAAATCCTAAAACTTCGGCCAAGTGGCCAATGGGATTGGGCGAACCCTAATGGACGAATAATCCTTTCTAGGGTTTTTGTTGTGATTCAAATAGTTAAAACTAATTAAATAAATTAATCGAATAATCGAATAATCGGGGAAAATAATAAACCTAAAACATAATATGACCCTAATCCTAATTTATTATCATAATCCTAATTAAAATAAATAAATTAACTACATTAGCTATAATTGATTAACATTAACAATAATTAAATAATATATTAAATAAAACAATATAGAAAACCTGGGGATAATCTTGTGTGGTACACTCTTGACGGTATACCATGGAGATGCGTTCTGTGAAGCATTAGATCTGCATGTTGGCATGATCCTGTGGATGCGGGTAGAGGGCGTACCCTGGTCACGCATGAGAGAAGTGCATCGGATCCTCAAATAAACTATAACACGAAGTTGTAAAAAAATTAACCGACGCCAGTGGGGTTCGAACCCCTGTCTTTGTAGATGCTCACGCAGCCAATTGCCATGTGAGCGGGAGCTTTTTTAACGTTATGGTATGGATTCTAAACTTAAATATATAAAAAAAACGCGAATTGAAAAATAAAAAATAAAAAAAGAAAAGAAAAGAAGCACGCTCCCAGCTTCTTCATCTTCTTCGTTCTTTTTTCTGAAAAAAACAACAAACCATTGGCCACGGTTCTCCATGGTTTCTAAAGCCCCTGCAAATCCTCAAATTCACCAATACATAATATCAATCCAAAATAAAGCCACGAATTAAGTCGAAATCATTCCCTAAGCATGAAGGAGCCCCTGGTTTTGTCCAATTTTGTCTAAATCCTAAAGCCCCAATTCGGAAGCTTTAAACCTTAACAATGGCATCGTGGCCTTCCTGCACTCAAAAACTCAATCAAGAAACCCAGATAGCTTCGAAACAACATCATAAACGTTAATTTATAGTCAGAATATGTTAGATATGCGTGAATGTTACAAATCAAAAAAATTGGAAAGAGGCCATAAAACCAGTCATGAGCTTTACGATTCCAAAGGTCATTCTTGTTTGTGAACGTCCGGAATGGTTCAGAGAGCCACGATAAATCGATTGACACCCCTAGAATGGCTTGAATTGATCAAGGAAGAATGCCTGGAAAGGTTCCTGAAAAGGATGGAATATGTCTTATAGAAGACTATCTACAAAGATTCCTGAAAAGGACTGATAATATTTATTTGATTGTAGAATGACCACTATGTGGTTGAAATGTGTTGATAACTCCGTGTAGAAAATCCTGATATGGGAAAATAAATCCCTGCACCAATAGGATCATTTGCTATGATTATAGCAAACTTACCTGCACCAATAGGATCATTTGCTAGGGTTATAGCAAACTCACTTGCACCATTAGGATCATTTGCTAGGGTTATAGCAAACTCACCTGCACCAATAGAATCATTTACGAGGGTTATCGCAAACTCACCTGCACCATTAGGATCATTTGCGAGGGTTATCGCAAACTCACCTGCACCAATAGGATCATTTGCGAGGGTTATCGCAAACTCACTTGCACCAATAGGATCACTTGTCCTGGTTCGGACGAGTTCACCTGTATAAGAAGAGATCATTTGCTATAGTTCTAGCAAACTTACCTGTGTGAAAAAGATTCACTTGCTATAGCGCTAGCAAGTTTATGCGCACAAAGTCTTTGACGGCATCCGTAGATGTATGAAGATGATGCTTGCGACTCGAGGGTCGGCAAGGAAATGATATGTTTAGAAACTCACGACTCGAGGGTCGGAAGACACACCTATCACAATACGAGGGTTGGAAACTCACGACACGTGGGTCGAAAACACTCCTATCACAACACGAGGGTTGGAAACTCACCTATTACAACACGAGGGTTGGAAAAATCACGACACGTGGGTCGGAAAATACACCTATCACAACACGAGGGTTGGATACTCATGACACGAGGGTCGGAACAATCACGACACGTGGGTCGGAAAATGGACTTTTGTAGTATTTGAATGTACTAGATGATATGCATGCTAATGCATATGTATAGTTTGTTTATAAGTGAAATGAACAGCAAGGTTGCTATCATCGGTAAGGTTACCGGGAAGCATCAATCAGGTGACTGGAGAGAATATCTCAATAAGGTTACTGGCATCGGTAAGGTTACCGGAAAACATCAATCAGGTGATTGGAAAATAAATCTCAGTAAGGTTACTGGCATCGGTAAGGTTACCGGAAAACATCAATCAGATGATTGGAAAATAAATCTCAGTAGGGTTACTGGCATCGGTAAGGTTACCGGAAAACATCAATCAGGTGATTGGAAAATAAATCTCAGTAAGGTTACTGGCATCGGTAAGGTTACCGGGAAGCAGGTGGACAATGTAGCTTAGCACCAGAGTTTTGAATTGGATGTTTGGATGTATGGGATAATGCTTATGCTTATGCATATGTTGATTGATGTAATGTATGGAATGAAATAATGTCTTCTATAAGACTACCTGAAAAGGTTTCTGGCATGGATATGAAGATTTGTCTTAAAGAAGACTACCTGAAGAGGTTCTTGGAAAGAGATTGTCTTAAAGAAGCCTACCTAAAAAGGTTCTTAGAAGGGATCGTAAGATTTGTCTTAAAAAATATTACCTGAAAAGGTTCCTGGAAAGGATCGTGAGATTTGTCTTAAAGAAGACTACCTAAAAGGTATGGTGCAATGTATTAACCAATGTATGTAATGCATGACTTATGTATATTTGCATGATGCTCCAATGATAGGTTGTTGGCAACCAAAACGTATATAGCTCGCTGGAGTTGTAGGTTTGTTTGATAAGGTGGGGTGTGATGCTAGCGCGACTTTCCAATCTCTGTTTTTTTTGCATTTTGAAGATCGTGGTTAGGAGAAAGATTTGTCCGTTGTTGTAAAGTGCGAGAACGCCTTTTCCTTATGTTGTGCGCCTTGCCCCAGTTTAGCCTTTTGAATTGCTCCACGCCTTTGAATTTTGAAGTTCTCCCCACCTTTAACCTTTCGAGGTTTTCCACACCTTTAACCCTTCGGGGTTCTCCACACCTTTAACCTTTGAATTATTCACCTTATGTAATTCTCCACACCTTCACCTTTTTCCTTTTGAATTTGAATTCTTCCCATGTTTGACATGCCCTTGATTGTGATTGCTTCGAGGTGTGCCCCAAGTCGATTGAACCTTAAGAAGGGTGCCCCTAGTAAATAGGATGTTTGATTGCATGCCCTTGTGATCCTTGAAATCTTGCCCCTGTTTAGGAGAACCCTCTAGATGTGGTTCCCCCATTTCAGAGTCTTTATTCGAAATGATCGCCTTTGATTAAACCAGTTTCGAGATCTCCTCGATGCTAAGTGTATATTCGTAGATGACGTTGTACCCTTTGAGAAGTAAATCCAATGCGATGAGTGTGCAATTTTTGAAATCGAAGTCCGTTATGAATTTAGGACTGGATGAATGCTTGAAGAAGCGTAGTGGTTAGAAATGGTTTCAACAAACTTAGGAGTCAGTGTAACAAATCCTGCTTAATATGCTTTCATAGTTAACCTCGCCTCAATTAGGACTTTTGAATGTTGTATCTTGGCCTGGTTCATGTTTTAAGAAACAATGGATATAAGGCTCAAATTTTATTTACCCCACCCCTTTCTCCTTGATGTTCTCCGAATCCTAAAAATTCGCCTAATCCAATGAATGTGCTTTGTTTGTAAGAGAATCGTTTCAGTTCCGATGTTGAGCAGAAGCCTTAGTAGAGATCCAAGCATTGATGGTAAACGTGTTGTAAAGATCCAAGCATTTATGAGAAGCTTTGATGATTTAGCAGTCACAAGATTATTCTTTGTGTTTCGCCTTTGTTTTGTTTTTATCCCTTATTTTTGCATGAACCAATTCCTTTGAATTTGATCCATCGGGATGCCCTAATTTTTGCCTAAGTCATTTTTCATTTTTACTTAGCGGGCGCTTTTCTCCTTTCTTTTTTTAATGCTCCTTTGGAAATATTGATCCTTGGATATTTGACTGTTGTGACTGCCATGTTGATTTTGAAAGCTTCGACTTTGATACGTCCTCGATCTTGAATGATATATTAAGGAAGAAGATGCTACGAATGTTATCTCCATTGCTTCCTCAATCTTTGATGAATGCGAGGAAGAAGATATGCTTGAACCTTTGCTTGGATTGACTGATTCTCTTGACAACCAAAATACACCATTGAATTAATTGAAATATACCCTGCCCCTGGTTAAAATCAAGGTTTATTTGAAAAGTAGAAACAATCTCCAACTCCTGGCTCGAGGGGGTGACGAGGGATTAACATCCTTATATCTCTATTGTTTGGGAATTGAAACAATGCATGTACATCCTCGGCTCGGTCTTACCTTGAAAGCATATGTTTAGCTGGACTTAGTTATTTGTATTCGTCATTCTCCCTTAAGTTTGTTAATAATCCTAACCGTGAAATTGATAATGGCACAGAAGTGCGTGAGTGGAAACTCATAGTAGTGAGTGAATGAATTGACTCCAAAACCTGCGTGGTCATCCCATTAGAATTGCTAATCCGAAGGTACAACTTTTATCCTGAGTGACACTTAGCGATCGTAGGGGTTGAAATTTTGACATGATAAACACCTATTAGTCCTAGGGACAATCTCCTTTGTAAATCCATTGATCTTGTTTTACTCATTAGCTCTTTAAACTTGTAGAAGTAAGGGCAACCTCGAATTTTCCTTGGGCACGTCGAACCTGTCGGAAATAATTGTAAGCGGTGGGTTTTCGTCGTATCAGAACTTCATGAGTTTCCTTTGACTGAACCTCTTTTTCCTTTTTTTTCTAAGGATAGCACCACACCATTCGTAACCTCCAGAGTTTGTAGATTGATAGAGAGAACTTATGACCCTTTTGCCCCTTGGTGTGGAGTTAACACACGTCGCCTTTTCTCCATCGTAGTTATGCATCTTTGTTCAGGATTTTGCCCCAGTTGGACTAATCCTTGCCCCCAGGCGAGCATCCTTGTAAATTTGATATGTTCTAAGACGAACCCCTTTATGACTAGATACCCCTTGAGTGTATCTAACTCTTTTGTTGAACTAATCCTTGCTCGATGATAACCTTTGTTGTATTTATGATCCTGTTACGACAAGGCATGGACACGTGGCTGGCACGGTGAAAGACATCCTTTTCTTTTCAACCTCATTCCCAATGATTTATCCCCTTTTCTCCATAGTTTATGATCCTTCGGCTAGCACGGTAAGTGTGGGTGCGGGTAAAGATAGAAATGCAAATGTATATGCGAATGTATGAAAGTGCGAATGCGTGGGTATGCGAGAGACTCCTTGTATTGTAACTCCGTGTATGCCATGCAGATATTTGACGTATAATCCTAGGGATAGCCTTCGAGGCAACATTAAACCCTATTGAAATTCTTGCGAGATAGATGTTACGACACGCCAATGGAAATCCCTTAGATTAGGGAATATGCAGAAGGTAGCGGGTGGTGACCGTTCAAGACAGTCACCAAATCTCATGGCCATCGAGAGGCCAATCGACGTGTACTTACGAAGTTGTCCCTCGTGGGAAGGTTCTCTATGCGGAACACAACCTATCTAAGGACGATAACGGACGAAGAGAAATCCCTACAGGCTAGGGACGAGAGATGTATAGATGGAAATCCAAACCCTACAAGTTAGAGGGTGCACGGGAATAAACACGGGTTGACCGTTCAAGACAGTTACCAGCTCTCATGGCCATCGCGAAGCCAATCAACGTGCATTAATGAGGATGTCCTTTAGGGGAAGGACGAAGTCATTGTAAAAACAAATGGACATAGAAGGAAATCCCTACAGGCTAGGGAGTTCGTAGGAGCAAGCACGAGGTGGCCGTTCAAGGCAGTAACTCGGACACATGGCCATCGAGAGGCCAATCGACGTATGCTAACGAATATGTCCTTCGAACGAAGGATGCAATTTTGGAAATAGAATCCTTATAGGCTAGGGACGAAAGATGTAAGCACGGGGTGACCGTTCTAGACAATCACTAGATCTCATGGTCATCGAGAGACCAATCAACGCGCATAAACGAAGATGTCCCTCGTGGGAAGGACACGTAGTTGTAAAAATACAAGGATATAAAAATAAAATCCCTACAAGCTAGGGAATGCATAGGCGGTGATATCCTTCGTGGGAAAGACGTGGTCTTAGAAATTAGAGTCCCTACAGGCTAGGGACCACGTAGGGATACCTGCAAAATTGAAACGCGTAGATATTTGAAGTATATAAATCGCAAACATATAAAGAGCATAGAAGCACAAAAGTCCTAGGTTCATAGGTTCGACGTAGCGGCTTAGGGTGCCTACCCTTCCCATTGGTATGTTCTAGAAGGTCTCATGGGGTCGTTCGTAGCCGCCGAGACTTTTTGTCTCTTTGGATTTTAGAACAACTCATTTATCCATGAGGTTCGAGTTTTAGGGGTAGGTTCCCAGAGAGATCAGCTAAATACCCAGTCCAGCCCTCAACAAGGTCGAGCCTCGTATCAGACCTTTCCGAATATTTAACACACTCTGAGTGGAATTATAATAAGACTCGTAGGCGATGTAGTTCCCCTCTGGTCATTATTATAATTCTCACGCTTAGGCTTAACAGCAATTTATATACAACCCAAAAACGCAATAAAATAACAAATGTTCAAATAATCAAATATTTAATTAAAATTGCTATAAACAAATTAAATTGTAAATAGATAAATAAAATTAAACAATTTAAATATTTATATAAAAACTATAAACCATGGAAATTGCAAATAAACATCTAAATAAAAATTTAAATATTAAATATAAAAGGAAAGAAATAAAACCTAAACCCTAATTTTGGCAAATTAGCCAAACCCTAAAAAAGTTCGCCAAAAACGTAAACCCTGCCAAAACCTAGGAACATAATAATTTACAGTTTTGTTATCACTATTCCCCAGCAGAGTCGCCAGCTGTAGCAACCTGCCCTAAAAATAAAGACTTAGAGTCGCCACCTATTCTGAAGGGCGAATAGGAAACCCTACGCAGTTTAGAGATCGGGGTAAGTTATTATAATCAGGTTGAGGGAAGGTGTTAGGCACCCTCAACCCTTTCATATTGGCTTTGAATCTAAGGGTCAAGTTTTATGGCTAAAAGTTAAGGTTAATAGCTAATGAAATGAAAAGGGTGAACGATATGATTTAAACCTGATTAGGATTTTAAGGGGGGAGACTCGCCTTGTTACCAAGTGCCTACGTACCTCCTTATGGAGGATCAGAGTCAACGCAGTTCGGGCACAGGGTTGTACGCCTTAGAATTGAATTTGATTTGTTATGGTTGGAAATTGTTTTAAAGGCTTTTTGAATGGCCTATCGCAGTTTTGAAATGCGAAGTTCGAAGGTATTTTGAATTACCTTATCGTAGTTTGAACATCGCAGTATTTGAAGAGGTGAATTTCTGTAGTGTCGTGGTTTAGTGTATTTTGAGATTTGGGCGTACAACCCTGATTTAATATGTCACCGTTAGTTGCAGTGATCAATAGGTTTGATCATTATAGTTAACGGATTAATGGGCATTGCTGGTTACTCGGATCGATAGATTGATCGTCGTGGACAACAAATTAAATGTATTTTAATTTATGTATATTTTTATCTCTCGTCTAATGCGACTAATAGATTTAGTCGGGTCGAGGAGAGAATTTAAATAAAGGATTAATTAAATTATTTTATTGCTTTTATTCAGATATTTGATCAGTACGACATAGAGAGTCGACTAATTCGAAGGCAGGATGAAATAGATATTCATCTGCCAATTATCGTTAAAGGGGAAGTTAGAATTGATGTTTTTATTATTGGATTTGATTAATTAAATTAATCGATTATTAATCATTGCGACCAATAGGTTTAGTCGTAACGGGTAACAAATTAAATCCTAAAACTTCGGCCAAGTGGCCAATGGGATTGGGCGAACCCTAATGGACGAATAATCCTTTCTAGGGTTTTTGTTGTGATTCAAATAGTTAAAACTAATTAAATAAATTAATCGAATAATCGGGGAAAATAATAAACCTAAAACATAATATGACCCTTGTCATACCCCAAAATTTGCCCATACTATTTCTCTTGTGCAAAATTCAAATCAATACACAAAACTTCAAGAATTTAGAAAAATGTTGAAATATGAGGAAATGGCAAGGTGTACAAATTCACCTATTTCCAAAGGCATGTGTGAAAAGAAAAGGTCCAAAAATTCCAAATATTTCCAAATGGGCCTATTTTCTCCTCATTCAAACTTAATCTTAAGCTCATCTACGATCCAAAATCCCTTTTATTTATTTTTTATTATTATTTATTTTATTTTGGAATTTAATTATTTAAAATTCAATATAAATTAAATAATTGGTAAAAATAATGAAAGATTAGTTTTGATTTATTTTCTCCTAAAAAATCCCAATTCACAAAGAGCCTAAATCATATCAAAGTCGTTAATTGAGATGGAAAAAGGATTGGAGAGATGTAAGCCAAAAAGGGAAGTTTTAAGGAAAATTGAATCAAATATTCAATCAAAGATTTAATCTCTCAATCTTTGATTTTGTCCAAAGTTTGTTAACCTAGATTCAACCCTTATAAGTATAAGGGACAATTCAGAAGAGGGGAGGTTTTTTTTTTTCGGTGGCAGAACCCCTATTGAAATAAGAAAATAAGCGTGAAGAAGGGTGATCTTGCATACTAAGTTCTAAACCAATTCAAGTCATTCCAAGCCACGAACAAGGTCCCTGGACGTTTCCTGAAGCCAACCGGATCCCTACCAATTGCCGAAGCTCGCTGAGTTGGTTCATTCAAGCCTTACGGTTTGCAAGTTTTCACGTTTTTTATTATGATAATTCATCCATTATAAACATGTTTCGATTATATATTCATGTTATTGGTGATATTTGCATTGTATCTGGATGATTTAATTCGAGTTTAGGTACAGAAATAGCCACTCGCCATTGTTAGGTTTCGAGTTCTCCAAAAAGGGGATTCTGAGTTATAAGCAATTTCAGGTCCAATTAATAGGTTCATTGGATTCGTAGGACGATTTATATCCGATCTGGGTTGTTGTTTTGCGTTTATCAATGTCGGTTTTCAGGTTTTAATGGCAAAAGGATGCAGCTACGCTTGCAAACCGTGGCTAAAGATGTCTGCATCTGAAAAATTCAACGAAGGGGATGAACAGCTGCACGCGCTCTTTCCATTTTGAAAATATTAGAAATTTTGTTTTGTATATAATCACATGGTTTAGATTCCTAAACGACTAACAAGCTATGGCATAGATGGCGAGACTTGTCACTGGTGAGCGAGGTTGCGTGGGTTCGATACCCATGAGCAACGCCCAATTATTTTTGTTCAATATGTTGGTTTACTTACAGATCTGGTGCGTTTCCTTCCCTCACACCTACGGCGCACCCTACATCATCACCATCAGATCATTCTGGCTCTCTGATCCAACGCCCTTGGGAGTGCTAGTCCGCCATAGACCCTCTCAAACAACCACATAGAATCTCAGCTAAGTGATATTTCTAATTTATTTTATTATTTATTTCTTCTATTACATGTTTCCTTTTATTTTCTTTTGATTAAATTATTTCTTTTAGGTATTGTTTACATATTTATTTAATAAACTTTCTTTTAACTAAAATCTCTTTTAAATTTCCTTTTCCATAAAATTATTTATTTTGATTTATTTTATAATTAAATGATTAATTGATTTAATTGTTAATAATATTTCTTATTTGATTTAAAATAATAATTAAATAATTAATTTGGTCAATATTTTTTAATTAATTCGGATTAGACAATTTAATCGAAGTTTTGTTTTTACATTTGATTTTTATTCTATTAACCATGGCTAACTTGTACCCAAATCAGGGTTTATCGTTCGATCAGTCATACACTAAAAAAATATATATTTTTCTATGCCTTTTCAGGGTTATCCCTCAAGTGCCTTCCGACTACGCGCCTGATCCAAAATACGAAGTTAAGTACTCTATTTAATTTAATTTAAATACTATTTGGTTTATTTTTAGAATTAGGGTTTGTTCCGCCTTCATTTTTCTCTGCCTTGTTTCTTTTCAGGGTTAACCTTAAAGGCGCCCTATCAACCATATCAGATCGAATCAGAGCTAAGTACCTTTGCCTATATCATTGTTTTAAGCTTATTTATTCTTTATTTTAGGGATGATCTCGTTCGCCTTCGAATTAGCCATACACTCACCCTATTTTTGGTTTGTTTGCCTTTTCAGGGTTCGTTGATTGCCAAAGCTACGAGTTTGGTAACCCTAAACTCTAATCTTTTATTCTTTCTGTTTAATTATTACTTATGTCAAACCCTTCTAAGGGATCCGCTGGTTTCATTGTCCCCTCCCCCATATTATTGTTGTTCTTGCCTTATATTATCTGCGTGGTTAGTAAAATAGGGAGTGACAACCATTAAATTGAATTAGCCTCACTAATTTACAAGATAATATAATTGAATATAATCACGTGATTGGTGCACACACGCACACTTTTGGGTAACCCTCTCTGTTGCCTTGTTGCCTGTTGCCTTGTTGCCTTGTGTTTTTGCAGGATAGCCAGTCCCTCGAATATGAGGATACCTCAGCCATGTTGCCTCGATAAAAGGTCATGAGACCCTAAAATGATGCTGCCTTCGATACACTAACATGACCTCGACCCTCGGAAGTTGCCTACGGAAAAGGCTGAGGTATCTTCTAGTTGCCTACGAAAGGCTATTCTGATCCTTCCCCTTAGACTACCTGCCTCTCTATGGCATGGGTCAGTCTTTGAGCGAATGATAATTCGATGAACCTTCTACCTCCAAACGAAAGGCTTCCTGCCCTCTTATGGCAAGGACTGACCCTTTCATTCTGAAAGTCTAAAAAGAGACCTATTATCTGAGTTTAAGGTAATTGCCCCTAATTGCCTTGCCATGCTCTATTTTCTATATTCTTTCTCAAAATTCTTCAAAAACTGGCTACGCTCATTTACGAGCTAAAGTCCATTTTTCCTCTTTCATCTACATTTTCTGAAAACGAGCAAGCAAAGCAATTAAGAGCCCATGGAAAACCATGGATGCAAAGGGTGCCTTACACCTTCCCTTTGCATAAATTACCCCCCGAACTTAGATTTCTTTAAAAAGGTTTTTTTCTGTTTCTTTTTGCCTTTCCGAATTTGTTTGGATAAAATAAAAGTCGGTGGCGACTCTTGCTTAACCGCGACATTTCGATCGCTAAAAAGTCAGTTCACCGTATTACAGAACTGGCGACTCTGCTGGGGATCCAATTTCGATAAAAGAGGGGTTACCTTAAAAGTTTAGGAATCACTTAAATGTTTTCTATTGTTTGTTTTGCTTGCTTTAATTTTGCAGGGCTGTTTTGGGTATTCTGCTGTGTGAAAGATCCTAACCCGGATCTGAGTACCTTAGGTAAATGGCATGAGATCAATGAGACTGCACAGCGTATACTGATGTGGTTGATCTGATGGCCATCGTTAGTGTGACACATTGGTTTGTCCTGGTGTTCCTTGGATCCGACCTGAGGAAATGCTTGGCTGCCGCGTGGTGTCATTAAGTACTAATTCGCCCTTAGAACCTTAGTCGAACTTGACTTTGGCCTTTTAGAAAGTAGCGAGATGGCTGGCTTTGGTTCCGACTGAAGTTGGTTGATACTCGAAGCTACACTCATATGGACTGGACTTTCAGGACCTTTTCGGTTGGCGATTCGATTGCCGAACTGAGATAAGCGCCTTCGAGAAAGGTCAATGATATGAGCTCCCTAGAATCCGATCTTTATATAGGACAGGTTTGAACCAACTAAACTTCAGGGGGAGGGTACGCACCTCTGGACTACATGCAAGCCTAACCTTAAGGCAAAATCTTGTGACTTGTGTGACTTATGTGACTCGTGCGACTTGCTTGTGTTTGCTACTAACCTTCGTTTCCTCGCAGGTTTTGTTGAAAGGACTTGTTTGTCCTTACTATCTCACACTATGACTAATGAACTGCATTCACATAACATCATGACATCATGACATCATAAGCATAACATGATCAACTAACCCTTTCAAGGATCTTAGGAATTTAGGGCGCACAATTTCAGGTGCTCTTATCAAGGACTGAATTCCTATCTAGGGGCAAGAGGATTTATTTTCCTCTGGCCACGTGCCTTCCAATTCAGAGACTCGATACCTATCAAGGGGCAAGAGGACTTATTTTCCTCTAGCCATGTACCTTAAAATTCAGAAGTATCCCGAATCAGAGGCGATGACCCACTCGATATGGTGAGCTTGATTCTCAAAGAAAGACGTTCAAAGACAAAGTTCAGATTTCTTCATGCAAAGACGCGACCAAATAATTTTCTAATGTTGCTAACTAAATTTCTAAAGATCCTTGAAAACATTCCATTTGCATTCATAACATCGCATAACAGGGTTCTTACAATAGGTCTCTCATCCTTCCTCGCTGTTTATTTCAGCATCATGAATCTCGAACAATCAGTTAAGGATCTCCAAGCTCAAAACACTGAGTTCCAAGCCTTGATTCTGAATTTGTCCAAGGGGCAAGATGAGCTGAAATCCCTTCTGACTAAGAAGGAAAAGAAGACCAAGAAACCTAAAGGTGTTCTCAATCTGGGAAGAAGGTTCAAAGGCCCTCTCAAAAAGGGTGAAGAAGCTGAAACTCCCAAAGAGGGTAAGAAGACTCGAGTGAAAAAGCTTAGACCGATCTTGCAACTCAGGGATGCTGAAACCTCTGAAGACAGTGATGAGGATGAGCAAGATGATGATGCTAGTATCAAAACTGATGCAAAAAGTAACCACGATTCTGCCAAACTCTCTGAAGAAGAAGAGGACTATTACCATGAGGACGAACATCCCGATGACAAATACAAGATGTTAGAAGAGCGCCTGAGAAGCGTGGAAATTCAGAAGATACCTGGGCTGGATTTTGAAGAGCTTGGACTTGTTCCTGGGGTCGTTATTCCTCCAAAATTCAAAACTCCCGCCTTTGCTAAGTATGATGGAGTCTCTTGTCCTAAACTACACTTGAGGTCTTATGTAAGGAAGATTCAGCCTCACACTGCTGATAGCAGGCTCTGGATCCATTTCTTTCAAGAAAGCTTATCTGGAACTCAACTCGAATGGTACTATCAATTGGAAAGTGCTAACATCAGTACCTGGGAGGATTTGATGGGTGCCTTCTACCAACAATATCGATATAATGCTGACCTCGCACCAACTCGCATGCAACTACAAAGCATGTCTATGGGCTCTAATGAAAGTTTCAAAGAATATGCTCAAAAATGGAGAGATCTAGCTGGAAGAGTCAAACCTTCCTTGACTGATAAAGAGCTGGTAGATATGTTTATGAATACATTGACTGGCCCTTTCTATAGTCATTTGCTGGGGAGTTCGTCATCTGGGTTCACTGAGCTTATAATGACTGGGGAACGTGTCGAGAATGGCATCCGAAGTGGTAAGATTCAAGTGGCTACATCCTCAAGTACTACAAGGAAGCATTTCAATGGGAGGTCAGATTCCTATGCTGTGTATGGGCAAAAAAGGATAAACCATGATCAATCTATTGGGGCAATTCTAAGCTCCACACCGGCGCCTCAACAAGGACGTCAAAACAAACAAGTTACACCCAGACGTCAATTCACAAAGATCAACACGTCGCTAGCTCAAGCTTTACAACATCTGCTAAAGGCAAATTTGATCACCCTGAGGGATCCTCCTAAAAATCCTAACACCTCTGCTCCTAGTTACAAGCCCAACGCGAGGTGCGCATATCAGTCTAACAGTCCTGGACATGACACAGAGAATTGTTGGCCGTTGAAGAATAAGATCCAAGATATGATCGACGCTGGTGAAATTGAGTTCGACCCTCCTGCAACTCCTAATGTAATCACTACTCCCAACAAGATTGCTAATACTATGGATGGCTAGAAGGATGAACTTTTTAGATCATTAGATTTACTTTCATTTGCAATTTCTATTCTGTTTGTTTAAACATTCGACTTATGATAGACATTATCTGTTTTAATAATTATCATCAGTGCATTGCATATGTTTGTCTTGAATACATTATTTCGTTATCACTTATTTTAAATTTCGTATTTACTTCGCATATGTTTTATGTTTATTTAACTCCTGCTAAGCTGTAAGCCTTTTGAGGGAGGATGACGAAAGCGATACCGCAACCTCATACAGTATGCTTTTGAACGGACTATGTTGACGATGTACAGGCATTGTTTCAATTCCTAAATAGTGGAGATATAAGGATGTTAATCCCTCGTTAACCCCTTTGAGCCTAAGAAGTAGAAGTTTCTTTCTTGTGCTAATTAAAACCCTTGATCATAACCTGGGGCAGGGTAGTTCTCAGTAAATTTGGTTGTGCATTCTATTTTAAGAGAATCATTCAGTACACCTTTCAACAAAGGTTTCAATCACAAACGTTCATCCGCACACATTAAAGAAGTGTTGGAGATGTCAATCAAAAGCCAATGATGGTTCATCAATCATTGAGTAAGGCAGTCAATATCTTTCAAAAAAAAAATGAAAAACATATATACAAAGAAAAGCCTACTAAGTCAAAAATCAGAAAGACGACTTAGGCAAAAATCAAGGCATCCCGCTGACTGTAACCTCAAAATAGACAGTTTAGGCAAAAGTATGGATATCAAAAAGATGAAAAAAGAGAAGTCAATGAATTCCTGAACAACACAATGTTGTGACTACCAAAAGGAGGAAGTGGCTGCCACCTCAAAAGTTCTCTTTGCTTGTGAACCATCATCATTATCAAAGGTACAAATCTAAAAGTCTCTTGGAACCTGAATGCATAAGTTAAATTAACTAAGCTTAGGACTGAAGATCATCACGAAGAGGGGTGGATACAATCAAATTTTGAGCCTTTATCCTTTGATTCTTAAACCGTGAACCAAGCCACGTTACAACCCTTGAAAGTCCTAATTGAAGCATGGTTAGTTCGAAAGCATACTGTCACCAGAAAGGTATCCTGACTCCTTAAGGTTCACCAAAAATGCTGAGTTGATATTTCGTTTTTTACAAATATCATGTTACAAATATCATGTTTTTACAAATGTCATTGTTTTTACATCTCCTGTTTTAATGTTTTTCAAAAAAAAAAAAAACTCAAGACAAACGTATGCATTGCATCTCATGAATACATTATTAAACATATTCTGCTACATAATTTCAAATGTTAGCAACAGAAAGAACTTGCACAGGGTACAACTAATGACTGAAAGTTATCCCGACAGACAAGGTTACTCCAAGAAGCAATGTCTCCTACGTATACAAGGGGCATGGCACGTTTTACTCAATCCATCTGGGGAAATCAAGTCAAGATTCCAAACAGTCAGGGGCATCATCCTAAGTGTACGATTACTAGGGGCATGTCACCTACAGTATGCACTTCATAAAGTCCTCGAGAGGTGAATCTTTTCAAGTTCCTATTAGCTGGGGGCACAGTATACAAGGCATGTTCAACGCTTCGATCAACATTCATTGGTGTTTTCCAACCAATACGAGTCCAAGAATGGTAAGTTACTATGATATTGGGGGCAACTTTCAAGACACCCACATCTCCCCACAGAGCCAGGTTCATAAGATCATATCCCCACAAAGTAATCATTAAGAAGATATCTTCAAAAGTTCTCGTCCCGACACAGATATGGATCCCCAACAGAGTTTACATCTTCAACACTTTCGTTTCTCCAACACTTTGCTCTTCGCCAACATGGTTTATTAATGTCTTTATTCCCAATCAGGGTACATCAAGTTACTGATCATCCCCAAGCAAGAATCATAAATCCCCAGCTGTACTTCTTCAAGACAAAATCAAACGACAAAATCAAACGACAAAATCACAATAATACAGAGATTTATTTTCTCAAGATACTCCAAATAGCATAAAACATTTTCATACACCATGTGTCATAGTAAATTCATACATAACATACATATGTTAGAACAAGATTTGTTCTGATCAATTATCTTAGTTTTGATGATAACAATAATATGAATTTTGCTTAAGATAATATGGTACTCTAATCCAATGCAATTTCCCTTTCAGGAAATATATAAAGAGTACGCATAATTCAGCGCTCAGAAGCTTTGTCTCAAATGGTTCAGCATGCAACATCAGAACATGGTCTGGCAAGACATCAGAAGATGGTCGAAGCAGAATCAGAACATGGGTCTATGGAAGCATCAGAAGAACAAGAGAACAGAAGCACTGAAGTTCTGATGGTATCACGCTCAGAAGATCAGAAGATGCTATGCACCAAGCTGTTTGACTCTGATGATATTCAAACGTTGTATTCACAAACATCAGATCAGAAGAAAGTACAAGTGGCAAGCTACGCTGACTGACAAAAGGAACGTTAAAAGCTATTAAAGGCTACGTCAGTAGACACAGCGTGAACAAGGCTCGAGGTAGTTGACAAAAGCGTATAACATTAAATGCGATGCTGTACGGAACACGCAAAGCATTAAATGCATTCAACGGTCATCTTCTCCAACGCCTATAAATATGAAGTTCTGATGAGAAGCAAGGCTAACGATCCTGAACAAATACAATTCAAATCAAACTTGCTGAAACGCTGTTCAATCAAAACTCAGAATCTTCATCTTCATCAAAGCTCACTACATTGCTTTTGTAATATATTAGTGAGATTAAGCTTAAACGTTAAGAGAAATATCACAGTTGTGATTATCGCTTTTAAGAAGCATCTGTAAACTCTTAGAATTGATTACATTAAGTTGTAAGGAACTAGAGTGATCGTGTTGATCAGAATACTCTAGGAAAGTCTTAGGAGTGAACTAAGCAGATTGTAACTAGAGTGATCGTGTTGATCAGTAGACTCTAGAGAAAAGTCTTAGAGGGTATCTAAGCAGTGTTCCTGGAGTGATCAGTGTGTGATCAGAAGACTCTGGAAGACTTAGTTGCGGACTAAGTGGAAAACCATTGTAATCCGTGCGATTAGTGGATTAAATCCTCAGTTGAGGTAAATCATCTCTGCGGGGGTGGACTGGAGTAGTTTAGTTAACAACGAACCAGGATAAAAATATCTGTGCATTTATTTTTATCTGTCAAGTTTTTGAAGCTACACTTATTCAAACCCCCCCTTTCTAAGTGTTTTTCTATCCTTCAATTGGCATCAGAGCGCCGGTTCTAAGGTGCAAGCACTTAACCGTGTTTAGAAAAGATTCAGGAAGAGAAAAACGCTTCAGTAAAAGATGGTTGATGAGAGTGAAAAGTCTACACCTACACCTGCATCTACATCTGGCTCTGCTGAGCAATACAACGGTAACAATGGTTATACTAGACCGCCGGTATTTGATGGTGAAAACTTTGAATACTGGAAAGATAAACTGGAAAGTTACTTTCTGGGTCTAGATGGTGATCTATGGGATCTTCTGATGTATGGTTACAAACATCCAGTAAATGCCAGTGGCGCAAAGCTGTCAAGGCAAGAAATGAATGATGATCAAAAGAAGCTTTTCAGGAATCATCATAAATGCAGAACTGTTTTGCTGAATGCTATCTCTCATGCTGAGTATGAGAAGATATCTAACAGGGAAACGGCCTATGACATATATGAGTCCTTGAAAATGACTCATGAAGGAAATGCTCAAGTCAAGGAGACTAAAGCTCTAGCTTTAATCCAGAAGTATGAAGCCTTCAAGATGGAGGATGATGAAGACATTGAAAAGATGTTTTCAAGATTTCAAACTCTTACTGCTGGATTGAGAGTTCTTGACAAGGGATACACCAAGGCTGATCACGTAAAGAAGATCATCAGAAGCTTACCCAGAAGATGGGGTCCTATGGTGACTGCATTCAAGATTGCAAAGAATCTGAATGAAGTTTCTCTGGAAGAGCTTATCAGCGCCTTGAGAAGTCATGAAATAGAGCTGGACGCAAATGAGCCTCAAAAGAAAGGTAAGTCTATTGCATTAAAATCTAATATCAAGAAATGCACTAACGCTTTTCAGGCTAGAGAAGAAGATCCTGAAGAATCAGAATCTGAAGAAGAAGATGAACTGTCCCTGATCTCCAGAAGGCTAAATCAACTCTGGAAGACCAAGCAAAGGAAGTTCAGAGGCTTCAGAAGTTCAAGGAAACTTGAACGTGGAGAATCTTCTGATGAAAGAAGATTTGACAAGAAGAAGGTCATGTGCTATGAATGCAATGAGCCTGGACACTACAAGAATGAATGTCCAAATCTTCAGAAGGAAAATCCCAAGAAGAAGTTTCATAAGAAGAAAAGTCTTATGGCAACCTGGGATGAGTCAGAAGATGATTCAGAAGATGAGCAGGCCAACTGTGCGCTGATGGCGACAGAAGATGACGAATCAGAATCTACATCAGAATCAGATTCTGAAGAGGTATTTTCTGAACTTACTAGACATGAGTTAGTTTCCGGTCTAACTGAACTACTGGAACTCAAGTCTCAGATTAGTCTCAAATACAAAAAGCTGAAAAAGCAATTTGAATTTGAAACAAAGAAGCTTGAGTTGGAGAATTCTGAATTAAAAGAAAAACTTTTAAAATTATCCAATAATGTTGGATCCCCTTCTGATTCAGAAAAATCCATTCCCAGTCTAAACCATATTCTGAAAGAATATGATTTAAGTTTCAGGAAGTTCTTATCTAGAAGTATTGGCAGAAGTCAGCTAGCTTCTATGATATATGCTGTGTCTGGAAACAAAAGAGTTGGCATTGGTTTCGAGGGTGAAACCCCATACAAACTTGAACCTGTTGATGAAATGAAAATTACATACAAGCCATTGTATGATCAGTTCAAGTATGGCCACTCCCATGATATTAGGCACACTTCACATGCTCAAAGTTTTCACATAACACACACCAAAAAGCATGTGACACAACCTAGGAAATATCATGAAACTCACATTAAAAACTATCATGCTGTTCCTCCTATTGCTTATAATGTTAAACCCAAGTTCAATCAGAACTTGAGAAAATCTAACAAAAAAGGACCCAAAAAGATGTGGGTACCTAAGGATAAGATTATTCCTATTGCAGATATCCTTGACTGCAAAAAGGACAAGGCACAACATGTCATGGTACCTGGACTCTGGATGCTCGCGACACATGACAGGAAGAAGGTCTATGTTCCAAGACCTGGTGCTTAAGTCAGGAGGAGAAGTCAAGTTCGGAGGAGATCAGAAGGGCAAGATAATTGGCTCTGGAACTATAAAGTCTGATTGTGATATTGACATATCAGAAGTTGTTGAGCCAAGAAGCAACGCATCAGAAGCAGAGCTTCTCAGAAGCAAAGAATCTGAAGATCAAGTATCAGCTTCTCTGGAGGATCTAAGCATATCTGAAGAACCATCTGTCAGAAAATCATCCAGACTCATCTCTGGTCATTCAGAAGATGTCATTCTTGGAAAGAAGGATGATCCAATCAGAACAAGAGCATTCCTTAAGAACAATGCAGATTGTCAATTAGGTCTTGTATCTTTGATCGAGCCAACTTCTGTTGATCATGCTCTAGAAGATCCAGACTGGATAATTGCTATGCAAGAAGAACTGAATCAGTTTACAAGGAATGATGTTTGGGATCTTGTTCCTAGACCAGATGGATTCAATATAATTGGTACAAAATGGGTCTTCAGAAACAAGCTCAGTGAGAAAGGTGAAGTGGTAAGGAACAAAGCCAGACTGGTGGCTCAGGGTTATAGTCAGCAAGAAGGGATTGATTATACAGAAACCTTTGCACCAGTGGCCAGGTTAGAATCTATTCGTCTATTAATTTCATTTGCCACTCAATATAACATCACTCTTTATCAGATGGATGTCAAGAGTGCCTTTTTAAATGGTTATATAGATGAAGAAGTTTATGTCCATCAACCTCCTGGTTTTGAAGACTCTATGTCTCCTAATCATGTTTTTAAACTTAAGAAATCATTGTATGGATTGAAACAGGCTCCCAGAGCTTGGTATGAACGCTTAAGTTCTTTCCTTCTAGATAATGGTTTCACTAGAGGAAAAGTGGACACTACTCTCTTTTGTAAAACCTTTAAAAGGGATATTTTAATTTGTCAAATATATGTAGATGATATTATTTTTGGAACATCTAATGCTACACTTGGAAAGGAGTTTGCTGAGTCTATGCAGGCTGAGTTTGAAATGAGCATGATGGGAGAACTCAAGTATTTCCTCGGAATACAAATAAATCAAACATCAGAAGGAACGTATGTTCACCAAACCAAGTATGTGAAGGAACTTCTGAAGAAGTTTAATCTTCTAGACTGCAAAGAAGCCAAAACTCCTATGCATCCAACATGCATCCTAGGTAAGGATGAGGTAAGTAAGAAGGTAGATCAGAAGTTATACAGAGGTATGATTGGATCTCTTCTATATCTGACTGCTTCTAGACCTGACATTCTGTTCAGTGTTTGTTTGTGTGCTAGATTCCAATCAGATCCTAGAGAATCTCATTTAACTGCTGTTAAGAGAATTCTAAGGTATCTGAAAGGTACTACTAATGTTGGCTTAGTTTACAGAAAATCTAAAGAATACAACTTAGTAGGATTCTGCGATGCTGATTATGCTGGAGACAGAATTGAAAGAAAAAGTACTTCAGGAAGTTGCCAATTTCTTGGAAGTCATTTGATCTCCTGGTACAGCAAGAAGCAAGCAACCATTGCTCTATCAACAACAGAAGCAGAATATGTCGCTGCTGCTGGTTGTAGCACACAGATGCTCTGGATGAAGAGTCAGTTAGAAGATTATCAGATATTTGAGAGTAACATTCCTATATTCTGTGATAATACTTCTGCTATATGTTTATCTAAGAACCCTATTCTTCATTCAAAAGCTAAACATATTGAGATAAAACATCATTTCATAAGGGACTATGTTCAGAAGGGTGTTATATCTTTAAACTTTGTTGATACAGACCATCAATGGGCTGATATCTTTACAAAACCCCTGGCTGAAGATAGGTTTAAGTTCATTCTGAAGAACATCAGTATGGATTTATGCCCAGAATGAGAAGATGAGAAGTTCTCATGTATGAGTATCTTCTGAAATGAATGTGGAACATTTTTGTTAATCAGAAGTTCTGATTGAAATCTTTTAGAAATTATGATTCGGTTATTACTAACGTTTCATTGTCTAAGTTGATTCAGAACCTCTTTTAAAGCAAAACAGCTGTTACGTTTTTATCTCGGGATGGTAAACCTGTCGTTACTATTCATGGATAAACGTGCGTGCAGTTGAAGGGACACCGACCATAGGTAACTGTGCTAGTCACCTCATTTGTCTTTATTATCTCTCCTCACATCACGTAACATTAAATGCTTTTCATTATTCGTTTCATTTCATTTTCTTTTAAATACTCTTCAAACTCTTCTCTTTCCCTCTCATCTCTCTCTGCATTCCTCATCAAGTTTTTCTCTCTCTCTCTTCCATATCTAACCCTACCTGTTCATTTTTCTGCAAACCCATCATGAACTCTTCATCAAGCCCAGGAAATAATGAAAATGATCAAAACAACAAAAGAAAAGCTGTTGAAGCATCACCTTCCAAACCCAAAAAGATCAAAATCACCTATGATCCTCTCAAGGTGAATCCTTTCGAAGCAATGTTGTCTGGAAACTATTCTAGACGCGTGTTTCATCCCCCTGGTGAAAGCCCTCCATCATCTCCATCTTCTTCCTCATCTTTCGACCTTCAAGACTCAGCTTCCTCTTCATCTAACTTTTCCTCTCCCTTAATCTCTTCTGAAGAAATCTCTTCATCTTCACCCGCTGAGAATGTTGTCTCTGGTAAAGATGGTGGAAGATCTGCATCAGGACCAAGTCTCCCTGATCCCTCGCCTGAAAGCCCAAGAAGCAGTCAATGAGGCGTTTCACTCCTTCATGGCATGCTGGCACAGACGTTGTCTTAGCTAGGGTCCTAGGATTTGGTCTTAGTAGTTTTATTTTTCCTTGTTACATCTGCTTGTTAAACATCTTCTTGTAATCCTTTTTTACTTATCAATGAAAAACGTTCTTTGTTTTACATTCCAGTGTTTTTATTTGTCGTTTTATGCATCTGAATCTTTTTTGCTTTTTGATGTTATGACAAAAAGGGGGAGAAGATAAATGATAAATGATTTGATTAATCTATCAGTTGCTGGGTAAAGGCTCCCACACATTTACTAACAAGAACTGCAAGTTCTATATGGTTTAAGTGTTTTGCAGGTATACTGAAGAGAATCTTCAAAGCAAACACAAGAAGCAAAACCATGGAAACTGAAGCAAGCTGAGTGCTATCAAGCTTCAGAAATCAGAAGCAAGAAAGAAGAATGAATCAGAAGCACTGACAATAGAATTTGATCCATACTTGTCTATTTGTTCTGACAAAATTCTATTTGCTCTGATACATATAATGTTATGGCTCTGATACATTATTTGCTCTGATACATTATTTCAGCCTATATGGCTCTGATTCATATAATGTGTTCAAACATACATTTTATGTTCTAACTCGTTCATGCTGACTTTTGTCGTTTAGTTTTTGTTCTGTAACATTTCAGGATGTAGAGATGCTCAGATGATGCTCTGGTACATTCAACAATGTTCTGATACAAATCTAGCATGAAGTGATGTTGAAAGAAATTCAAAGCTCTGAAGCTATCCGAGGGAAGCAGAAATCAGAAGCTGCGAATGTTCTAAAGATCCAGAAAACTCAAGTTCTGAAGCTGTCCTGAATGGAAGCAGAAATCAGAAGCTGTGAATGTTCAGAAGAACAAAGAAATTCAAGTTCTGAAGCTGTCCTAGATGGAAGCAGGAATCAGAAGCTGTGAGTGTTCTAGGGATCTAAGGAAATTCTAGTTCTGAAGCTGTCCTATGGAAGCAGAAGTCAGAAGCTATGAATTCTCTGAAGACAAGAAGCTTATATGATCGTCTCTACCGAAATAATCAGGGAAGTCTTTTATTAAAGTTCTTCGAGTATTTATTTCAGGGGGAGATTATTTATCTCAGGGGGAGATTGTTAATCTCAGGGGGAGACATATTCATATGCTTATGCTATAGCTGTGTAATTTGTCTTTTTCCATCTATTCTTTCTGATCGCAAATTCATATCATTTATATATGTTTTTGTCATCATCAAAAAGGGGGAGATTGTTAGAACAAGATTTGTTCTGATCAATTATCTTAGTTTTGATGATAACAATAATATGAATTTTGCTTAAGATAATATGGTACTCTAATCCAATGCAATTTCCCTTTCAGGAAATATATAAAGAGTACGCATAATTCAGCGCTCAGAAGCTTTGTCTCAAATGGTTCAGCATGCAACATCAGAACATGGTCTGGCAAGACATCAGAAGATGGTCGAAGCAGAATCAGAACATGGGTCTATGGAAGCATCAGAAGAACAAGAGAACAGAAGCACTGAAGTTCTGATGGTATCACGCTCAGAAGATCAGAAGATGCTATGCACCAAGCTGTTTGACTCTGATGATATTCAAACGTTGTATTCACAAACATCAGATCAGAAGAAAGTACAAGTGGCAAGCTACGCTGACTGACAAAAGGAACGTTAAAAGCTATTAAAGGCTACGTCAGTAGACACAGCGTGAACAAGGCTCGAGGTAGTTGACAAAAGCGTATAACATTAAATGCGATGCTGTACGGAACACGCAAAGCATTAAATGCATTCAACGGTCATCTTCTCCAACGCCTATAAATATGAAGTTCTGATGAGAAGCAAGGCTAACGATCCTGAACAAATACAATTCAAATCAAACTTGCTGAAACGCTGTTCAATCAAAACTCAGAATCTTCATCTTCATCAAAGCTCACTACATTGCTTTTGTAATATATTTGTGAGATTAAGCTTAAACGTTAAGAGAAATATCACAGTTGTGATTATCGCTTTTAAGAAGCATCTGTAAACTCTTAGAATTGATTACATTAAGTTGTAAGGAACTAGAGTGATCGTGTTGATCAGAATACTCTAGGAAAGTCTTAGGAGTGAACTAAGCAGATTGTAACTAGAGTGATCGTGTTGATCAGTAGACTCTAGAGAAAAGTCTTAGAGGGTATCTAAGCAGTGTTCCTGGAGTGATCAGTGTGTGATCAGAAGACTCTGGAAGACTTAGTTGCGGACTAAGTGGAAAACCATTGTAATCCGTGCGATTAGTGGATTAAATCCTCAGTTGAGGTAAATCATCTCTGCGGGGGTGGACTGGAGTAGTTTAGTTAACAACGAACCAGGATAAAAATATCTGTGCATTTATTTTTATCTGTCAAGTTTTTGAAGCTACACTTATTCAAACCCCCCCTTTCTAAGTGTTTTTCTATCCTTCAACATACACCTCATTGCCTATGCATAACACTTTCATTCATAAGCGTTACAATACATGCATCACAACATTGCATAAAACTAATGTTCCTTTTTCAGCCTACTTCTACAATCAAATAAACATTGTCTTCTAGATATAGTGCAGAGATAATCAAATCAGAGATTTAATTCTGACGCTCATTCAAGATGGAGATTTAGTTCTGATACTTAATTTTGGATATCTTCCAAAGATAGCTCAGAGATAATCAACACATATATCTAAATTCTGATACTTAGTTCCGGATATTTGCCAGAGATAGTTCAGAAATGATCAAGACAAAGATTTAGTTCTGACACTTAATTTTGGATATCTTCCAGAGATAGTTCAGAAATGATCAAGACGAAGATTTAATTTTGACACTTAATTTTGGGTATCCTCCAAAGATAGTTCAGAGATAATCAAGATAGTTATTTAATTCTGACACTTAATTTTGGGTATCTTCCAAAGATAGTTCAGAGATAATCAAGACAAAGATTTAATTCTGATACTTAACAGTTCAGAGATAATCAAGATAGTTATTTAATTCTGACACTTAATTTTGGGTATCTTCCAAAGATAGTTCAGAGATAATCAAGACAGAGATTTAATTCTGATACTTAACAGTTCAGAGATAATCAAGATAGAGATTTAATTGTGACAATTATTTCGAAGATAGTTCAGAGATAATCAAGACGACGATTTAATTCTGATACTTAGTTTCGAGTACCCTCCATGAATAGTTCAAAGGACTTAGATCTAATTCAGTCACTACGAACAGTACTGACATGATCAACCTCCAATAAACTTTCTCTCAAGGCCTGAATGACATCTCTAAGCCCATCTCCGACAAAGGTCCCTACTTCAGCTAGGGCAAATTTCTTGGTATTCTAGTGTTCAATCATCTTCCACCTTCAGATACCGACTGGCACACAAAACCATTCTACATCTTCAGGTTTAAGATAATTGAACAGGGGCAACTGTCATACCCCAAAATTTGCCCATACTATTTCTCTTGTGCAAAATTCAAATCAATACACAAAACTCCAAGAATTTAGAAAAATGTTGAAATATGAGGAAATGGCAAGGTGTACAAATTCACCTATTTCCAAAGGCATGTGTGAAAAGAAAAGGTCCAAAAATTCCAAATATTTCCAAATGGGCCTATTTTCTCCTCATTCAAACTTAATCTTAAGCTCATCTACGATCCAAAATCCCTTTTATTTATTTTTTATTATTATTTATTTTATTTTGGAATTTAATTATTTAAAATTCAATATAAATTAAATAATTGGTAAAAATAATGAAAGATTAGTTTTGATTTATTTTCTCCTAAAAAATCCCAATTCACAAAGAGCCTAAATCATATCAAAGTCGTTAATTGAGATGGAAAAAGGATTGGAGAGATGTAAGCCAAAAAGGGAAGTTTTAAGGCAAATTGAATCAAATATTCAATCAAATATTTAATCTCTCAATCTTTGATTTTGTCCAAAGTTTGTTAACCTAGATTCAACCCTTATAAGTATAAGGGACAATTCAGAAGAGGGGAGGTTTTTTTTTTCGGTGGCAGAACCCCTATTGAAATAAGAAAATAAGCGTGAAGAAGGGTGATCTTGCATACTAAGTTCTAAACCGATTCAAGTCATTCCAAGCCACGAACAAGGTCCCTGGACGTTTCCTGAAGCCAACCGGATCCCTACCAATTGCCGAAGCTCGCTGAGTTGGTTCATTCAAGCCTTACGGTTTGCAAGTTTTCACGTTTTTTATTATGATAATTCATCCATTATAAACATGTTTCGATTATATATTAATGTTATTGGTGATATTTGCATTGTATCTGGATGATTTAATTCGAGTTTAGGTACAGAAATAGCCACTCGCCATTGTTAGGTTTCGAGTTCTCCAAAAAGGGGATTCTGAGTTATAAGCAATTTCAGGTCCAATTAATAGGTTCATTGGATTCGTAGGACGATTTATATCCGATCTGGGTTGTTGTTTTGCGTTTATCAATGTCGGTTTTTAGGTTTTAATGGCAAAAGGATGCAGCTACGCTTGCAAACCGTGGCTAAAGATGTCTGCATCTGAAAAATTCAACGAAGGGGATGAACAGCTGCACGCGCTCTTTCCATTTTGAAAATATTAGAAATTTTGTTTTGTATATAATCACATGGTTTAGATTCCTAAACGACTAACAAGCTATGGCATAGATGGCGAGACTTGTCACTGGTGAGCGAGGTTGCGTGGGTTCGATACCCATGAGCAACGCCCAATTATTTTTGTTCAATATGTTGGTTTACTTACAGATCTGGTGCGTTTCCTTCCCTCACACCTACGGCGCACCCTACATCATCACCATCAGATCATTCTGGCTCTCTGATCCAACGCCCTTGGGAGTGCTAGTCCGCCATAGACCCTCTCAGACAACCACATAGAATCTCAGCTAAGTGATATTTCTAATTTATTTTATTATTTATTTCTTCTATTACATGTTTCCTTTTATTTTCTTTTGATTAAATTATTTCTTTTAGGTATTGTTTACATATTTATTTAATAAACTTTCTTTTAACTAAAATCTCTTTTAAATTTCCTTTTCCATAAAATTATTTATTTTGATTTATTTTATAATTAAATGATTAATTGATTTAATTGTTAATAATATTTCTTATTTGATTTAAAATAATAATTAAATAATTAATTTGGTCAATATTTTTTAATTAATTCGGATTAGACAATTTAATCGAAGTTTTGTTTTTACATTTGATTTTTATTCTATTAACCATGGCTAACTTGTACCCAAATCAGGGTTTATCGTTCGATCAGTCATACACTAAAAAAATATATATTTTTCTATGCCTTTTCAGGGTTATCCCTCAAGTGCCTTCCGACTACGCGCCTGATCCAAAATACGAAGTTAAGTACTCTATTTAATTTAATTTAAATACTATTTGGTTTATTTTTAGAATTAGGGTTTGTTCCGCCTTCATTTTTCTCTGCCTTGTTTCTTTTCAGGGTTAACCTTAAAGGCGCCCTATCAACCATATCAGATCGAATCAGAGCTAAGTACCTTTGCCTATATCATTGTTTTAAGCTTATTTATTCTTTATTTTAGGGATGATCTCGTTCGCCTTCGAATTAGCCATACACTCACCCTATTTTTGGTTTGTTTGCCTTTTCAGGGTTCGTTGATTGCCAAAGCTACGAGTTTGGTAACCCTAAACTCTAATCTTTTATTCTTTCTGTTTAATTATTACTTATGTCAAACCCTACTAAGGGATCCGCTGGTTTCATTGTCCCCTCCCCCATATTATTGTTGTTCTTGCCTTATATTATCTGCGTGGTTAGTAAAATAGGGAGTGACAACCATTAAATTGAATTAGCCTCACTAATTTACAAGATAATATAATTGAATATAATCACGTGATTGGTGCACACACGCACGCTTTTGGGTAACCCTCTCTGTTGCCTTGTTGCCTGTTGCCTTGTTGCCTTGTGTTTTTGCAGGATAGCCAGTCCCTCGAATATGAGGATACCTCAGCCATGTTTCCTCGATAAAAGGTCATGAGACCCTAAAATGATGCTGCCTTTGATACACTAACATGACCTCGACCCTCGGAAGTTGCCTACGGAAAAGGCTGAGGTATCTTCTGGTTGCCTACGAAAGGCTATTCTGATCCTTCCCCTTAGACTACCTGCCTCTCTATGGCATGGGTCAGTCTTTGAGCGAATGATAATTCGATGACCCTTCTACCTCCAAACGAAAGGCTTCCTGCCCTCTTATGGCAAGGACTGACCCTTTCATTCTGAAAGTCTAAAAAGAGACCTATTATCTGAGTTTAAGGTAATTGCCCCTAATTGCCTTGCCATGCTCTATTTTCTATATTCTTTCTCAAAATTCTTCAAAAACTGGCTACGCTCATTTACGAGCTAAAGTCCATTTTTCCTCTTTCATCTACATTTTCTGAAAACGAGCAAGCAAAGCAATTAAGAGCCCATGGAAAACCATGGATGCAAAGGGTGCCTTACACCTTCCCTTTGCATAAATTACCCCCCGAACTTAGATTTCTTTAAAAAGGTTTTTTTCTGTTTCTTTTTGCCTTTCCGAATTTGTTTGGATAAAATAAAAGTCGGTGGCGACTCTTGCTTAACCGCGACATTTCGATCGCTAAAAAGTCAGTTCACCGTATTACAACCCTAATCCTAATTTATTATCATAATCCTAATTAAAATAAATAAATTAACTACATTAGCTATAATTGATTAACATTAACAATAATTAAATAATATATTAAATAAAACAATATAGAAAACCTGGGGATAATCTTGTGTGGTACACTCTTGATGGTATACCATGGAGATGCGTTCTGTGAAGCATTAGATCTGCATGTTGGCATGATCCTGTGGATGCGGGTAGAGGGCGTACCCTGGTCACGCATGAGAGAAGTGCATCGGATCCTCAAATAAACTATAACACGAAGTTGTAAAAAAATTAACCGACGCCAGTGGGGTTCGAACCCCTGTCTTTGTAGATGCTCACGCTGCCAATTGCCATGTGAGCGGGAGCTTTTTTAACGTTATGGTATGGATTCTAAACTTAAATATATAAAAAAAACGCGAATTGAAAAATAAAAAATAAAAAAAGAAAAGAAAAGAAGCACGCTCCCAGCTTCTTCATCTTCTTCGTTCTTTTTTCTGAAAAAAACAACAAACAATTGGCCACGGTTCTCCATGGTTTCTAAAGCCCCTGCAAATCCTCAAATTCACCAATACATAGTATCAATCCAAAATAAAGCCACGAATTAAGTCGAAATCATTCCCTAAGCATGAAGGAGCCCCTGGTTTTGTCCAATTTTGTCTAAATCCTAAAGCCCCAATTCGGAAGCTTTAAACCTTAACAATGGCATCGTGGCCTTCCTGCACTCAAAAACTCAATCAAGAAACCCAGATAGCTTCGAAACAACATCATAAACGTTAATTTATAGTCAGAATATGTTAGATATGCGTGAATGTTACAAATCAAAAAAATTGGAAAGAGGCCATAAAACCAGTCATGAGCTTTACGATTCCAAAGGTCATTCTTGTTTGTGAACGTCCGGAATGGTTCAGAGAGCCACGATAAATCGATTGACACCCCTAGAATGGCTTGAATTGATCAAATCCTCGGTCTCTCACTTGCTTGAATGTCGCGGTTTTGTTCTTGAACGAGGCTCCTCCGACTGCAAAAGACCATCCCCCCATGCCTTGCAATAGGTCCCATATATATATATATATATATATATATATATATATATATATATATATAAAAAATAGAACAATTAGGTTTCAAATTTTAATCAGAAATCTTGCTTTTCAATGCCAATATCCTTTGATTTGGAATCAAATCCAATCTTGCTATATTTTGATCCTCCTTCTATTTCTCAAACTCTTTTTCACGTTTCTTTTGGCATCCTTGATTTTTTACAAAGCTCCTTTTTTTATTTTAATAGCTTAATAATAACAATTAATAATAACAAATAATAAAATAATAATTACACTAATATAATATAATTAATAAATCCTAATGATAATCCTAAATGTTAACAATGATTAATTAGTAAAAATAGATAAAATTAATAATAAAAAAACAAATGTTAGTGTAAAAAAAAATGATAAAACCCTTGTTCTAATTGGGCCCAAGTGCTTGGGTCCCAAAATACCTATTATCCACACCTCTATTCCAATTTATAGGAGAATGGGTTTTAACAATAAGAATGTTAAACCCGACGACCCTTAATTTAGTTCCCTTGATAAATTACTTTACCGGAAATGATTGGACAAATTTCGGGGTATGACAGCTGCCCCTGTTCAATCTTCTTAAACCTGAAGAGTCGGATAGGTACGTCTGCCTATCGTGATCTAAAGGTAGAAGATGATTGAACACTGAAATGCCCTGAAATTTGCATTAGTTGAAAAAATTCAGCGGGAGATGGGCTTAAAGATGCCACCCAAGGTAAATACCCATCTCTTTTGAAGAATGTGAAGTAGATGCTTTCGAAAGGAACCACTTGCTTTAATTGCAGCATGGCCTAAAAAGGCAACCTGAATTTTATGCAATGTTATGATGCATGTAATGTATGATGCAGTGAGCTTCTCAAAATAAATGAGAGCGATGTATGTATATGCATTATGTATGAATGAGGTATGTAATTGAATGCTGCATGATTGTTAGTTATGTTAGTTGAAGTATGTTAGTAATTCTGAAAAGAAAGATAAAACCTTTGCGTGTTATTGATGATGTTTTGAAAGATATCACTGCCGAGGGACTAACGTGATAAGAAACCCAATTGAGAAACCCTTTTGTATATCCTTGTTGTAAAAATTCTTTGTAAAACCCTGTTTGCTTGGAAAAGCTCCTAGAAAGGATGGAATACGTCTTAAAGAAGACTGCCTGGAAAGGCTCCTGGAAAGGATGGAATATGTCTCAAGGAAGAATGCCTGGAAAGGTTCCTGAAAAGGATGGAATATGTCTTATAGAAGACTATCTACAAAGATTCCTGAAAAGGACTGATAATATTTATTTGATTGTAGAATGACCACTATGTGGTTGAAATGTGTTGATAACTCCGTGTAGAAAATCCTGATATGGGAAAATAAATCCCTGCACCAATAGGATCATTTGCTATGATTATAGCAAACTTACCTGCACCAATAGGATCATTTGCTAGGGTTATAGCAAACTCACTTGCACCATTAGGATCATTTTCTAGGGTTATAGCAAACTCACCTGCACCAATAGAATCATTTACGAGGGTTATCGCAAACTCACCTGCACCATTAGGATCATTTGCGAGGGTTATCGCAAACTCACCTGCACCAATAGGATCATTTGCGAGGGTTATCGCAAACTCACTTGCACCAATAGGATCACTTGTCCTGGTTCGGACGAGTTCACCTGTATAAGAAGAGATCATTTGCTATAGTTCTAGCAAACTTACCTGTGTGAAAAAGATTCACTTGCTATAGCGCTAGCAAGTTTATGCGCACAAAGTCTTTGACGGCATCCGTAGATGTATGAAGATGATGCTTGCGACTCGAGGGTCGGCAAGGAAATGATATGTTTAGAAACTCACGACTCGAGGGTCGGAAGACACACCTATCACAATACGAGGGTTGGAAACTCACGACACGTGGGTCGAAAACACTCCTATCACAACACGAGGGTTGGAAACTCACCTATTACAACACGAGGGTTGGAAAAATCACGACACGTGGGTCGGAAAATACACCTATCACAACACGAGGGTTGGATACTCATGACACGAGGGTCGGAACAATCACGACACGTGGGTCGGAAAATGGACTTTTGTAGTATTTGAATGTACTAGATGATATGCATGCTAATGCATATGTATAGTTTGTTTATAAGTGAAATGAACAGCAAGGTTGCTATCATCGGTAAGGTTACCGGGAAGCATCAATCAGGTGACTGGAGAGAATATCTCAATAAGGTTACTGGCATCGGTAAGGTTACCGGAAAACATCAATCAGGTGATTGGAAAATAAATCTCAGTAAGGTTACTGGCATCGGTAAGGTTACCGGAAAACATCAATCAGGTGATTGGAAAATAAATCTCAGTAGGGTTACTGGCATCGGTAAGGTTACCGGAAAACATCAATCAGGTGATTGGAAAATAAATCTCAGTAAGGTTACTGGCATCGGTAAGGTTACCGGGAAGCAGGTGGACAATGTAGCTTAGCACCAGAGTTTTGAATTGGATGTTTGGATGTATGGGATAATGCTTATGCTTATGCATATGTTGATTGATGTAATGTATGGAATGAAATAATGTCTTCTATAAGACTACCTGAAAAGGTTTCTGGCATGGATATGAAGATTTGTCTTAAAGAAGACTACCTGAAGAGGTTCTTGGAAAGAGATTGTCTTAAAGAAGCCTACCTAAAAAGGTTCTTAGAAGGGATCGTAAGATTTGTCTTAAAAAATATTACCTGAAAAGGTTCCTGGAAAGGATCGTGAGATTTGTCTTAAAGAAGACTACCTAAAAGGTATGGTGCAATGTATTAACCAATGTATGTAATGCATGACTTATGTATATTTGCATGATGCTCCAATGATAGGTTGTTGGCAACCAAAACGTATATAGCTCGCTGGAGTTGTAGGTTTGTTTGATAAGGTGGGGTGTGATGCTAGCGCGACTTTCCAATCTCTGTTTTTTTTGCATTTTGAAGATCGTGGTTAGGAGAAGATTTGTCCGTTGTTGTAAAGTGCGAGAACGCCTTTTCCTTATGTTGTGCGCCTTGCCCCAGTTTAGCCTTTTGAATTGCTCCACGCCTTTGAATTTTGAAGTTCTCCCCACCTTTAACCTTTCGAGGTTTTCCACACCTTTAACCCTTCGGGGTTCTCCACACCTTTAACCTTTGAATTATTCACCTTATGTAATTCTCCACACCTTCACCTTTTTCCTTTTGAATTTGAATTCTTCCCATGTTTGACATGCCCTTGATTGTGATTGCTTCGAGGTGTGCCCCAAGTCGATTGAACCTTAAGAAGGGTGCCCCTAGTAAATAGGATGTTTGATTGCATGCCCTTGTGATCCTTGAAATCTTGCCCCTGTTTAGGAGAACCCTCTAGATGTGGTTCCCCCATTTCAGAGTCTTTATTCGAAATGATCGCCTTTGATTAAACCAGTTTCGAGATCTCCTCGATGCTAAGTGTATATTCGTAGATGACGTTGTACCCTTTGAGAAGTAAATCCAATGCGATGAGTGTGCAATTTTTGAAATCGAAGTCCGTTATGAATTTAGGACTGGATGAATGCTTGAAGAAGCGTAGTGGTTAGAAATGGTTTCAACAAACTTAGGAGTCAGTGTAACAAATCCTGCTTAATATGCTTTCATAGTTAACCTCGCCTCAATTAGGACTTTTGAATGTTGTATCTTGGCCTGGTTCATGTTTTAAGAAACAATGGATATAAGGCTCAAATTTTATTTACCCCACCCCTTTCTCCTTGATGTTCTCCGAATCCTAAAAATTCGCCTAATCCAATGAATGTGCTTTGTTTGTAAGAGAATCGTTTCAGTTCCGATGTTGAGCAGAAGCCTTAGTAGAGATCCAAGCATTGATGGTAAACGTGTTGTAAAGATCCAAGCATTTATGAGAAGCTTTGATGATTTAGCAGTCACAAGATTATTCTTTGTGTTTCGCCTTTGTTTTGTTTTTATCCCTTATTTTTGCATGAACCAATTCCTTTGAATTTGATCCATCGGGATGCCCTAATTTTTGCCTAAGTCATTTTTCATTTTTACTTAGCGGGCGCTTTTCTCCTTTCTTTTTTTAATGCTCCTTTGGAAATATTGATCCTTGGATATTTGACTGTTGTGACTGCCATGTTGATTTTGAAAGCTTCGACTTTGATACGTCCTCGATCTTGAATGATATATTAAGGAAGAAGATGCTACGAATGTTATCTCCATTGCTTCCTCAATCTTTGATGAATGCGAGGAAGAAGATATGCTTGAACCTTTGCTTGGATTGACTGATTCTCTTGACAACCAAAATACACCATTGAATTAATTGAAATATACCCTGCCCCTGGTTAAAATCAAGGTTTATTTGAAAAGTAGAAACAATCTCCAACTCCTGGCTCGAGGGGGTGACGAGGGATTAACATCCTTATATCTCTATTGTTTGGGAATTGAAACAATGCATGTACATCCTCGGCTCGGTCTTACCTTGAAAGCATATGTTTAGCTGGACTTAGTTATTTGTATTCGTCATTCTCCCTTAAGTTTGTTAATAATCCTAACCGTGAAATTGATAATGGCACAGAAGTGCGTGAGTGGAAACTCATAGTAGTGAGTGAATGAATTGACTCCAAAACCTGCGTGGTCATCCCATTAGAATTGCTAATCCGAAGGTACAACTTTTATCCTGAGTGACACTTAGCGATCGTAGGGGTTGAAATTTTGACATGATAAACACCTATTAGTCCTAGGGACAATCTCCTTTGTAAATCCATTGATCTTGTTTTACTCATTAGCTCTTTAAACTTGTAGAAGTAAGGGCAACCTCGAATTTTCCTTGGGCACGTCGAACCTGTCGGAAATAATTGTAAGCGGTGGGTTTTCGTCGTATCAGAACTTCATGAGTTTCCTTTGACTGAACCTCTTTTTCCTTTTTTTTCTAAGGATAGCACCACACCATTCGTAACCTCCAGAGTTTGTAGATTGATAGAGAGAACTTATGACCCTTTTGCCCCTTGGTGTGGAGTTAACACACGTCGCCTTTTCTCCATCGTAGTTATGCATCTTTGTTCAGGATTTTGCCCCAGTTGGACTAATCCTTGCCCCCAGGCGAGCATCCTTGTAAATTTGATATGTTCTAAGACGAACCCCTTTATGACTAGATACCCCTTGAGTGTATCTAACTCTTTTGTTGAACTAATCCTTGCTCGATGATAACCTTTGTTGTATTTATGATCCTGTTACGACAAGGCATGGACACGTGGCTGGCACGGTGAAAGACATCCTTTTCTTTTCAACCTCATTCCCAATGATTTATCCCCTTTTCTCCATAGTTTATGATCCTTCGGCTAGCACGGTAAGTGTGGGTGCGGGTAAAGATAGAAATGCAAATGTATATGCGAATGTATGAAAGTGCGAATGCGTGGGTATGCGAGAGACTCCTTGTATTGTAACTCCGTGTATGCCATGCAGATATTTGACGTATAATCCTAGGGATAGCCTTCGAGGCAACATTAAACCCTATTGAAATTCTTGCGAGATAGATGTTACGACACGCCAATGGAAATCCCTTAGATTAGGGAATATGCAGAAGGTAGCGGGTGGTGACCGTTCAAGACAGTCACCAAATCTCATGGCCATCGAGAGGCCAATCGACGTGTACTTACGAAGTTGTCCCTCGTGGGAAGGTTCTCTATGCGGAACACAACCTATCTAAGGACGATAACGGACGAAGAGAAATCCCTACAGGCTAGGGACGAGAGATGTATAGATGGAAATCCAAACCCTACAAGTTAGAGGGTGCACGGGAATAAACACGGGTTGACCGTTCAAGACAGTTACCAGCTCTCATGGCCATCGCGAAGCCAATCAACGTGCATTAATGAGGATGTCCTTTAGGGGAAGGACGAAGTCATTGTAAAAACAAATGGACATAGAAGGAAATCCCTACAGGCTAGGGAGTTCGTAGGAGCAAGCACGAGGTGGCCGTTCAAGGCAGTAACTCGGACACATGGCCATCGAGAGGCCAATCGACGTATGCTAACGAATATGTCCTTCGAACGAAGGATGCAATTTTGGAAATAGAATCCTTATAGGCTAGGGACGAAAGATGTAAGCACGGGGTGACCGTTCTAGACAATCACTAGATCTCATGGTCATCGAGAGACCAATCAACGCGCATAAACGAAGATGTCCCTCGTGGGAAGGACACGTAGTTGTAAAAATACAAGGATATAAAAATAAAATCCCTACAAGCTAGGGAATGCATAGGCGGTGATATCCTTCGTGGGAAAGACGTGGTCTTAGAAATTAGAGTCCCTACAGGCTAGGGACCACGTAGGGATACCTGCAAAATTGAAACGCGTAGATATTTGAAGTATATAAATCGCAAACATATAAAGAGCATAGAAGCACAAAAGTCCTAGGTTCATAGGTTCGACGTAGCGGCTTAGGGTGCCTACCCTTCCCATTGGTATGTTCTAGAAGGTCTCATGGGGTCGTTCGTAGCCGCCGAGACTTTTTGTCTCTTTGGATTTTAGAACAACTCATTTATCCATGAGGTTCGAGTTTTAGGGGTAGGTTCCCAGAGAGATCAGCTAAATACCCAGTCCAGCCCTCAACAAGGTCGAGCCTCGTATCAGACCTTTCCGAATATTTAACACACTCTGAGTGGAATTATAATAAGACTCGTAGGCGATGTAGTTCCCCTCTGGTCATTATTATAATTCTCACGCTTAGGCTTAACAGCAATTTATATACAACCCAAAAACGCAATAAAATAACAAATGTTCAAATAATCAAATATTTAATTAAAATTGCTATAAACAAATTAAATTGTAAATAGATAAATAAAATTAAACAATTTAAATATTTATATAAAAACTATAAACCATGGAAATTGCAAATAAACATCTAAATAAAAATTTAAATATTAAATATAAAAGGAAAGAAATAAAACCTAAACCCTAATTTTGGCAAATTAGCCAAACCCTAAAAAAGTTCGCCAAAAACGTAAACCCTGCCAAAACCTAGGAACATAATAATTTACAGTTTTGTTATCACTATTCCCCAGCAGAGTCGCCAGCTGTAGCAACCTGCCCTAAAAATAAAGACTTAGAGTCGCCACCTATTCTGAAGGGCGAATAGGAAACCCTACGCAGTTTAGAGATCGGGGTAAGTTATTATAATCAGGTTGAGGGAAGGTGTTAGGCACCCTCAACCCTTTCATATTGGCTTTGAATCTAAGGGTCAAGTTTTATGGCTAAAAGTTAAGGTTAATAGCTAATGAAATGAAAAGGGTGAACGATATGATTTAAACCTGATTAGGATTTTAAGGGGGGAGACTCGCCTTGTTACCAAGTGCCTACGTACCTCCTTATGGAGGATCAGAGTCAACGCAGTTCGGGCACAGGGTTGTACGCCTTAGAATTGAATTTGATTTGTTATGGTTGGAAATTGTTTTAAAGGCTTTTTGAATGGCCTATCGCAGTTTTGAAATGCGAAGTTCGAAGGTATTTTGAATTACCTTATCGTAGTTTGAACATCGCAGTATTTGAAGAGGTGAATTTCTGTAGTGTCGTGGTTTAGTGTATTTTGAGATTTGGGCGTACAACCCTGATTTAATATGTCACCGTTAGTTGCAGTGATCAATAGGTTTGATCATTATAGTTAACGGATTAATGGGCATTGCTGGTTACTCGGATCGATAGATTGATCATCGTGGACAACAAATTAAATGTATTTTAATTTATGTATATTTTTATCTCTCGTCTAATGCGACTAATAGATTTAGTCGGGTCGAGGAGAGAATTTAAATAAAGGATTAATTAAATTATTTTATTGCTTTTATTCAGATATTTGATCAGTACGACATAGAGAGTCGACTAATTCGAAGGCAGGATGAAATAGATATTCATCTGCCAATTATCGTTAAAGGGGAAGTTAGAATTGATGTTTTTATTATTGGATTTGATTAATTAAATTAATCGATTATTAATCATTGCGACCAATAGGTTTAGTCGTAACGGGTAACAAATTAAATCCTAAAACTTCGGCCAAGTGGCCAATGGGATTGGGCGAACCCTAATGGACGAATAATCCTTTCTAGGGTTTTTGTTGTGATTCAAATAGTTAAAACTAATTAAATAAATTAATCGAATAATCGAATAATCGGGGAAAATAATAAACCTAAAACATAATATGACCCTAATCCTAATTTATTATCATAATCCTAATTAAAATAAATAAATTAACTACATTAGCTATAATTGATTAACATTAACAATAATTAAATAATATATTAAATAAAACAATATAGAAAACCTGGGGATAATCTTGTGTGGTACACTCTTGACGGTATACCATGGAGATGCGTTCTGTGAAGCATTAGATCTGCATGTTGGCATGATCCTGTGGATGCGGGTAGAGGGCGTACCCTGGTCACGCATGAGAGAAGTGCATCGGATCCTCAAATAAACTATAACACGAAGTTGTAAAAAAATTAACCGACGCCAGTGAGGTTCGAACCCCTGTCTTTGTAGATGCTCACGCAGCCAATTGCCATGTGAGCGGGAGCTTTTTTAACGTTATGGTATGGATTCTAAACTTAAATATATAAAAAAAACGCGAATTGAAAAATAAAAAATAAAAAAAGAAAAGAAAAGAAGCACGCTCCCAGCTTCTTCATCTTCTTCGTTCTTTTTTCTGAAAAAAACAACAAACCATTGGCCACGGTTCTCCATGGTTTCTAAAGCCCCTGCAAATCCTCAAATTCACCAATACATAATATCAATCCAAAATAAAGCCACGAATTAAGTCGAAATCATTCCCTAAGCATGAAGGAGCCCCTGGTTTTGTCCAATTTTGTCTAAATCCTAAAGCCCCAATTCGGAAGCTTTAAACCTTAACAATGGCATCGTGGCCTTCCTGCACTCAAAAACTCAATCAAGAAACCCAGATAGCTTCGAAACAACATCATAAACGTTAATTTATAGTCAGAATATGTTAGATATGCGTGAATGTTACAAATCAAAAAAATTGGAAAGAGGCCATAAAACCAGTCATGAGCTTTACGATTCCAAAGGTCATTCTTGTTTGTGAACGTCCGGAATGGTTCAGAGAGCCACGATAAATCGATTGACACCCCTAGAATGGCTTGAATTGATCAAATCCTCGGTCTCTCACTTGCTTGAATGTCGCGGTTTTGTTCTTGAACGAGGCTCCTCCGACTGCAAAAGACCATCCCCCCATGCCTTGCAATAGGTCCCATATATATATATATATATATATATATATATATATATATATAATAGAACAATTAGGTTTCAAATTTTAATCAGAAATCTTGCTTTTCAATGCCAATATCCTTTGATTTGGAATCAAATCCAATCTTGCTATATTTTGATCCTCCTTCTATTTCTCAAACTCTTTTTCACGTTTCTTTTAGCATCCTTGATTTTTTACAAAACTCCTTTTTTTATTTTAATAGCTTAATAATAACAATTAATAATAACAAATAATAAAATAATAATTACACTAATATAATATAATTAATAAATCCTAATGATAATCCTAAATGTTAACAATGATTAATTAGTAAAAATAGATAAAATTAATAATAAAAAAACAAATGTTAGTGTAAAAAAAATGATAAAACCCTTGTTCTAATTGGGCCCAAGTGCTTGGGTCCCAAAATACCTGTTATCCACACCTCTATTCCAATTTATAGGAGAATGGGTTTTAACAATAAGAATGTTAAACCCCACGACCCTTAATTTAGTTCCCTTGATAAATTAATTTACCGGAAATGATTGGACAAATTTCGGGGTATGACAATGATGATTATGCTTTGAGATCAAATCAAAAACTAGGGTTTGAAAAGCAGATGCAACGAAAGGGATGCACAAAAGAGAGAGAGAGAAAAAGAAGGAATGAAGGTGAAGCGGGTTATTTAAAAGATTTGAAAATAAAGAAATCATTATGCATTTGATAAGAAATGACATTAGGAGAGAGAACATGGTGAATGAAATGATTTAACACAGTTACCTAGATCGGCGTCTTTTCAATTGCACGCTTTTTACTAACCGTACATACACGTGTCCACCATCAGATAATAGATGACAGCTGTAAAAAATTTTGAATAGACTTTACGCCTTCTGATTCTGATCACTGCTTCTGATTGTCATTCTTAAGAAATGATCTGGTTCTGATAGGATCATCTTTCTTTCCAAGGATCACATCTTCTGAATGAGCTGAAGCAAGTCTAGGTGATCTTCTGACTGTTGGTTCTTCAGAAATCCTGAGATTCTCTAAAGATGCAGCAACTTGATCTTCTGATCCATTGTTCCGAGACTGCCAGCTTCTGCAGCTTGGCTTCTTGGTTCTACTGCTTCTGATATATCAATATCAAAATCTGCAAAATTCTCAAACTGCTTTGGTTTTTCAAGACCAAGCTTATCATCAAACCTGATATTGATTGATTCTTCTACAATCAATGTTTCAGTATTGTATACTCTGTAGCCTTTAGAGTGTTCAGAATATCCAAGAAGGAAACACTTTTGTGCTTTAGAATCAAACTTACCAAGATGATCTTTAGTATTCAGAATAAAACATACACATCCAAAAGGATGGAAATATGAAATGTTGGGCTTTCTGTTCTTCCACAATTCATAAGGAGTCTTATTTAGAATAGGTCTTATAGAGATTCTATTATGAATATAACATGCAGTGTTTATTGCTTATGCTCAGAAATGCTTAGCCATATTGGTTTCATTGATCATGGTTCTGGCCATTTCTTGTAGAGTCCTATTCTTTCGCTCTACAACTCCATTTTGCTGTGGAGTTCTAGGACAAGAGAAATCATGGGCAATACCATTTTCTTTGAAGAACTCCTCAAAGAATCTGTTCTCAAATTCGCCACCATGATCACTTCTGACCTTTATGATTTTGCACTCTTTCTCAGATTGGATCTGAGTGCAGAATTCAAAGAACACTGAATGAGACTCATCCTTGTGTTTCAAGAACTTTACCCATGTCCAGCGGCTTTAATCATCTACAATGACTAATCCATATTTCTTCCCTCTGACAGATGCTGTTTTGACTGGGCCAAACAAATCAATGTGCAAGAGTTCTAACGGCCTTGAGGAAGAAACAACATTCTTAGACTTGAATGCAGGTCTGGAGAACTTGCCCTTCTGACATGCTTCACAAAGAGCATCTGATTTGTATTTCAGATTTGGGATTCCTCTGACCAGATTTAGTTTGTTAATCTGAGAAATCTTTCTCAAACTAGCATGTCCTAATCTTCTGTGCCAGACCCATTGCTCCTCAGAAACAGACATAAGACAAGTCACCTTCTGCTTCTCAAGATCAGAAAGATCAATCTTATAGATGTTGTTCTTTCTCTTGCCTGTAAATAGGATTGAGCCATCCTTCTGGCTTACAGCCTTGCAAGACTTTTGATTGAAGATTATATCATAACCATTGTCACTTAATTGACTTATGGATAATAAGTTATGCGTTAATCCTTCTACAAGAAGTACATTAGTTATGGAAGGAGAGTTACCAAGACTTATGGTTCCAGAGCCAATGATTTTTCCCTTCTGATCTCCTCCAAACTTGACTTCTCCACCTGGTTTAAGCACCAGGTCTTGGAATGTAGACCTTCTTCCCGTCATGTGTCGCGAGCACCCAGAGTCCAGGTACCATGACATTTTGCTTTTTGTCCTCTTTGCCGCCAAGGATATCTGCAACAGAAATTATCTTCTCCTTAGGTACCCACAATTTCTTGGGTCCTTTCTTGTTAGTTCTCCTCAAGTTCTGATTGAACTTGGGTTTAGCAAAATATTTAACAGGAGGAACAGCATGATATTCTTTAGGTTTGTCAGCATGATATTTCTTAGGATGTGTCACATGCTTCTTGGTGTGAATAGTGTTAAACTTCTGTGCATGTGAAGTGAGCCTAATATCATATGCATGGCCATATTTGAACTGATCATACAATGGCTTGTATGTGATCTTCAGATCATCAATAGGTTCAAATTTATGTGAGGTATCACCCTCATAGCCAAAACCAAACCTTCTGTTTCCAGAAACACCATATATCATAGAAGCAAGATGACTTCTGCCAATACTTCTAGATAAGAACTTTCTGAAGCTCGAGTCATATTCTTTCAGAATATGATTCATGCTAGGAACGGATTTTTCTGTTTTAGAAGGAGATCCACTATCTTTGGATAGATTTAAAATTTTTTCCTTCAGTTCAGAATTTTCCACTTCCAGCTTCTTAGTTTCAAATTCAAACTGCTTCTTCAGCTTTTTGTATTTGATACTAAGATGAGCCTTGAGTTCCAGAAGTTCTGTTAAACTGGAAACTAACTCTTCTCTAGATAGTTCAGAAAATACCTCTTCAGAATCTGATTCTGATGTAGATTCTGATCCATCATCTTCTGTAGCCATCAGCGCGAAGTTGGCCTTCTCTCCTTCAGAGTCTGATTCTGATTCAGAATCATCCCATGTTGCCATAAGACCTTTCTTCTTATGAAACTTCTTCTTGGGATTCTCCTTCTGAAGTTTTGGACACTCGTTCTTGTAATGTCCAGGCTCATTGCACTCATAGCAGACAACCTTCTTCTTGTCAGATCTTCTGTCACCAGAAGATTCTCCTCGTTCAAATCTCTTTGAGCTTCTGAAGCCTCTGAACTTCCTTTGCTTGCTCTTCCAGAGTTGGTTTACCCTTCTGGAGATCATGGACAGTTCATCTTCTTCTTCAGATTCTGATTCTTCAGGATCTTCTTCTCTAGCCTGAAAAGCGTTAGTGCATTTTTTAACATTAGATTTTAATGCAATAGACTTACCTTTCTTCTGAGGATCGTTTGCATCCAGCTCTATTTCATGGCTTCTCAAGGCACTGATAAGCTCTTCCAAAGAAACTTCATTCAGATTCTTGGCAATCTTGAATGCAGTCACCATTGGACCCCATCTTCTGGGTAAGCTTCTGATAATCTTCTTTACATGATCAGCCTTGGTGTAGCCTTTATCCAGAACTCTCAATCCAGCAGTTAGAGTTTGAAATCTTGAGAACATCTTCTCAATATCTTCATCATCCTCCATCAGGCTTCATATTTCTGGATTAGAGCAAGAGCTTTAGTCTCCTTGACTTGAGCATTTCCCTCATGGGTCATTTTCAATGACTCATATATATCATGGGCAGTTTCCCTGTTAGATATCTTCTCATACTCAGCATGAGAGATAGCATTCAGCAAAACAGTCCTACATTTATGATGATTCTTGAAAAGCTTCTTTTGATCATCATCCATTTCTTGCCTGTAAGCCTTACGCCACTGGCTTTCACTGGATGTTTGTAACCATCCATCAGAAGATCCCATAATTCACCATCTAGACCAAGAAAGTAACTTTCCAGTTTATCTTTCCAGTATCCAAAGTTTTCACCATCAAATACTGGTGGTCTAGTATAACCATTGTTACCATTGTATTGCTCAGCAGAGCCAGATGTAAAAGCAGGTGGATCTATTGGAATTTCACCAGCCATCTTTTACTGAAGCGTTTTTCTCTTCCTGAATCTTTTCTAAACACGGTTAAGTGCTTGCACCTTAGAACCGGCGCTCTGATGCTAATTGAAGGATAGAAAAACACTTAGAAAGGGGGGTTTGAATAAGTGTAGTCTTAAAAACTTGAACGATAAAAACAAATTGCACAGTTATTTTTATCCTGGTTCGTTGTTAACTAAACTACTCCAGTCCACCCCCACGGAGTGATTTACCTCACCTGAGGATTTAATCCACTAATCGCAACAGATTACAATGGTTTTCCACTTAGCCCACGACTAAGTCTTCTAGAGTATCCTGATCACAACCTGATCACTCTAGGAACAAATTCTTAAACACAAGCTAAGACTTTCTTAGAGTATCCTGACCACCACGTGATCACTCTAATTACAACTGCTTAGACACAAGCTAAGACTTCCTAGAGTATCCTGATCAACACTTGATCACTCTAGTTACTTACAAATTAATGTAATCAATTCTAAGAGTATTACAAATGTTTCTGAAAAGCTATAATCACAACAGTGATATTTCTCTTAACGTTTAAGCTTATTCTCACTAATATATTACAACAGCAATGTAGTGAGCTTTGATGAAGATGAAGTTTCTGAGCTTTGAGTTGAACAGCGTTTCAGTAAGTTTTTCAGAATAAGTTCTTTCAGAATCGTTAACCTTGCTTCTCATCAGAACTTCATATTTATAGGCACTTGAGAAGATGACCGTTGGGAGCATTTAATGCTTTGCGTATTCCGTACAGCATTGCATTTAATGTTTCACGCTTTTGTCAACTACCTCGAGCCTTGTTCACGCTGTGTCTACTGACGTTGCCTTTAATAGCTTCCAACGTTCCTTTTGTCAGTCAGCGTAGCCTGCCACCTGTACTTTCTTCTGATCTGATGTTTGTGTATACAACGTTTGAATATCATCAGAGTCAAACAGCTTGGTGCAAAGCATCTTCTTGTCTTCTGACCTTGAAGTGCTTCTGAGCGTGATACCATGAGAACTTCAGTGCTTCTGCTTCTGAACTCAAGTTCTTCTGATGCTTCCATAGACCCATGTTCTGATTCTGCCTTGACCATCTTCTGATGTCTTGCCAGACCATGTTCTGATGTTGCATGCTGAACCTTCTGAGACAAAGCTTCTAAGCGCTGATTTGTGCATACTCTTTATATATTTCCTGAAAAGGAAATTGCAATGTATTAGAGTACCACATTATCTCACACAAAATTCATATCCTTGTTATCATCAAAACTAAGAATATTGATCAGAACAAATCTTGTTCTAACAGTTGTAAGAAACGCAGGGTTCGGTGATAAGTTTGAAGAACAAAATGTCACAGCCAAGAAGGTATCCTCTCCGAATGAGGTATGTGCATGTGTTACTGTTTATGTTGTTTGCAGACTTTATTATAAGATATTCATCCATTTAGAGGTCGCAATGTTGTTTTGATTCCAGTTCACCCGATCGGTTGGAGTTGCAAACACCATGGAAGCGGCTCACAGTTGAGAGGATACTGAGTGGGTCACATGAGAATGAGGATGTTATGGAGGAATGGAAGAAACAACATGAAAGATTGAATCGTGTTGAAGATGCTGGTAAAGTTTCTGTAGAGGCTGCTAGTGTTGTCGAAAATAAAGGGTAATCTTATAGTTTTTCTTTTTTTGCATTGAATTCCATTTAACCTCCACAAAATTGAATGTGTTTCCCAAATAATGTGTTACAACTTAGTTTAATGAATAGTTTGTATGTTATTGTGTTGAAGGAATGATGGAGATGGGATAGGAAGTTCTGTGGGATTATCAGATACTGCTGATTTGAATGAATACATAATGATATCTTCTGATAGTGAGAGATAAAGTTTATTTATAAGTGATAGGGAATATATTATAGTTATAGGTATACTGATGTTGTTGTGTTGGCATTGTGCTGTAAATGTGGTGTTAATTTCAGGGAAATGAGTCCTATACAGGAGGAGCTGGAAGAAGCGTACTGGACTCGTGAAGTTCATGATGTAAAGAAGTTTTGCTCAAATGTTATGGTAAGCAGTGTTCAAAGTCTATAGTTGTTGGCACAATGGTGTTATACACAGAAGTAATGTAACTGATATTATCTGTCAATGAGTGCAGCATATTCCTGCAGAAATAGTAGACAAATGTGGACTTGCTGGAATGTCAGAGATTACCCTCAATGATGTGGACAACGGGTACCCATACGAGTGCAATGTGAAGAAGAGGCAAAAAAAAATGAAACATATTTGTATGGAGAATGGTTTGACTATGTAAGGGCAGCTGAATTGAAAGAAGGAGATAAAGTGCACTTTGTGATTTATTACCCGCCAGTGTTAGATATTATGGTAACAGTGGAGCGCAGTGGTGATCATTGATAGAGCTGTTGGTTAGGCAATGTTTGTGGTGGATGTATAAGACCATTTTTTGGCAGTTTGGTTTGTATGGGAATTATCGTTTTGTTTTTTGGTTGTAATGGTGGATGTGAACAAAGATTAACAATTATGGTACTATGTATGGTTTTAAATTAAATATTATCAATTTTGGTTGTAAGTTTCATCGAATGTGCCAAATCTGCCATGGTTTTATATGCAAAATTGATTACCAATCTGTTTTTAAATTAAGTATTGCTTATTATAAGTATTGAACAGGATTTCTATCAAAATTGATCAGAATAGGGTTCCTAATTTCATTATTGTTGGTATAAGTAGGGGTATGGGTTCTGTAAATGGTAGGCTATTAAATCTAAATGGTGAACATACAACAATGGACTTATGAATAGTTGAAACTTCAATTTAATAGTATATGTTAAAGAGTAGTATGATAATATTAATTGGTTATAAAATAGTTGTAATGTGTTATATTATATTGGGATGTGAAAGATCAATTGGGTTATGGGCAGTTAATGTTTTTCGTGAGGAATATAAATAAAATGAAAACTATTTTGAAGTGATGTAAATGCAAAGAAGACTAATTGAACAATTGCATTGAATTCTATTGGACGGTGGAAAAGTTGCAGGTATGTGAAGAGTCCATTTAGAGTGTTATATAAGTAATGTGTAGGAAGTTTGAAAGCACTAAAAACTGAAGTAGTCATCATTACTCTGCAACCAATAGTGTAATCTGCGAACTTCTGAAAAGATGGAAGGAAGAGTTGATCAAGCAATGAGAGGTAAAGGTAAACATATCATTTGAAAGGTTATTCTGTTACATTTTGAATTTAAAAGTTATATATGGTTGCATCCAGGTGAAGAAAACTCGGTGAACCAAATGGCTGTGTGGAAAGCTGTCACTTCTGATGACTCTGTGTATGTTTGAATTAGCTTATGTTGAGTATACATTTTTATGCTTGAATTTAGAATGTTTGATAACACATTTATTTATTGACCATGTTGTTTGTTTGTATTATGTTTCAGATGACAAGAACCGGATGGTGAGGATGTTAGTTGCCATGCAGAGCAGCCTGCTAAGTTACGATATTGTATCTGGAAGCAAGATGTGGCCAATGGGAAGATGGATCAGTCATGTCTTCTTGTAAGTTATTATTCGTTTTAAGCTTATTGTCTTTCCCTATCAGTTAATGGGATAATCTAATGTTGTTTTATATTAATATTGCAGAAAATTCCTGAGCATGTTGTGGCAAGTCGCTGGCTCCATGGAGCAAGGTTTGTAGATTTGGTTGACTGGGAAAGAGAAGTCAGGTATGAATGTGAAGTTCATCATACCGAAAAGGGTCATATGTTCTTAGGGCGTGGTTGGTACAAATTTGCCAAGGAAAGGTGCCTGCTTGATGGAGACTCTATGGGTTTCAGCGTTAAGGATCCCGTCAGTAAGGAGATACTTGTTACAATGTTGAAAAATTGAAAAATGATGTAAAAGTTTGATATAAGTATCTATCTATTTAACATTTTGTAATTCCCTGGTGGACTTAGCTCCACCTTTATATTAATATATGCATGATTTTGGTATTTAGATGTTATGCTATAAATATATTACTTCTGTTACTTGCATTACTAATATGCTGTTAGTAATATATATTACTGTTGTTACTTGCATTACTAATATGCCATTAGTAATATATATTACTGCTGTTACAGATTTACCATGATTAGTTTTTAAAACTTAGACATTGTTAAAAACTTCTTTATACACAACATTTGTAGTTTTCCCCTGAATTTCTTTTCTTCATCATGTATCAGTATTTTGATTCCCTTTTTTATTGTTACTCTTGACAATGCGACATAAATCTGGCCATGTGTGAATACATCTTTTGGTAAGTACAAACCAACGTTATCCAATGACTGTCCCTGTGATTTGTTGATTGTCATAGAATAGGAAACTATAATAGGGAACTGTCTCCTATTCAGTTTGAATGGCCATGGTGATTGGGATGGTGAGATGTCCATTAGAGGTATGTAAACCAAATTTCCCAAACCTTTACCACCCATTATTGAAGCCTCGAGTACATGGGCTGCCATCTTTGTTATACACAGCCTTGTGCCGTTACACAAACCTTCAAATTGATCTATATTCCTCATGAGCATTATAGGTGTCCCAACCTTTAGTTTTAAGTGATGGTTTGGCAAACCTGATGTTCGGAGGGAACTTAGAAATTCTGGCGTGAGGATATCAACTACTGTTGGGTCATGAATCTCAGACTTGTCAACTGAATTTGCGCTGTAGTAGTCACGCATCTCTCCTGCATTGTTGACTGAACAGAATTAGTAAAAGCATAAAATCGATTAAAATAATCCATTAAATTATATTTTTTTGTTGCTTAACCTGGCATTAAGTTAAGTATATGGTCATTGATCTGATCAACAATCTCCAGTGTAGAGGCTAGTATCGCTCGACTTTTAAGGTAATCAACACATTGGAAATTATTTATGAAATCAGGGTATGTGGTATTGACAATGGCCACAATTGGATCATCGAATTTTGTTATCAGAATATCAGGTGGTATGTTGATTTCGGCGGTGCCATCATTAGGCTCATATATTCGGCCCTCTCCTATTCTTAAAAGCCAATCTGAAAACTGTGCTATCTCATTTTTGCCAGTCTGTGTTGATCCTGTTCGTAGCCGCATGTTTCTTGTCAATGTTAATACCTCAACTGAATGCCATATGTAAAATGCATTTATGGCACAGTGTACAATATCGGAACGACTGCCTCTGGGGACGACAGGTAAAATCTGTCTGAAATCGCCACCGAAAACAACAACCTTTCCACCAAATACATCAGTTGAATTTTTGTTTGCACTCATAACATCTTTCAAAGTTCTGTCAAGCAATTCTATTGCATACTTATGCGCCATTGGTGCCTCATCCCATATTACAAGCTTTGTCTGTCGTAACATGTCTGCAACATCATCGTTGAATTCAACCTTGCAAGTAGAATTGTCCATAGTTGGTACCGGTATCCTGAACTTTGAATGTGCAGTTCTACCTCCTGGAAGTAACAATGATGCTATACCGCTAGTTGCAACAGTTAAATGTTAGAACAAGATTTGTTCTGATCAATTATCTTAGTTTTGATGATAACAATAATATGAATTTTGCTTAAGATTATATGGTACTCTAATCCAATGCAATTTCCTTTTCAGGAAATATATAAAGAGTACGCATAATTCAGCGCTCAGAAGCTTTGTCTCAAAGGGTTCAGCATGCAACATCAGAACATGGTCTGGCAAGACATCAGAAGATGGTCGAAGCAGAATCAGAACATGGGTCTATGGAAGGATCAGAAGAACAAGAGAACAGAAGCACTGAAGTTCTGATGGTATCACGCTCAGAAGCACTTCAAGGTCAGAAGATCAGAAGATGCTTTGCACCAAGCTGTTTGACTCTGATGATATTCAAACGTTGTATTCACAAACATCAGATCAGAAGGAAGTACAAGTGGCAAGCTACGCTGACTGACAAAAGGAACGTTAAAAGCTATTAAAGGCTACGTCAGTAGACACAGCGTGAACAAGGCTCGAGGTAGTTGACAAAAGCGTATAACATTAAATGCGATGCTGTACGGAACACGCAAAGCATTAAATGCACTCAACGGTCATCTTCTCCAACGCCTATAAATATGAAGTTCTGATGAGAAGCAAGGTTAACGATTCTGTATCAAAACAACTCAAATTAACTTGCTGAAACGCTGTTCAAATCAAAGCTCAGAATCTTCATCTTCATCAAAGCTCACTACATTGCTGCTGTAATATATTAGTGAGATTAAGCTTAAACGTTAAGAGAAATATCACAGTTTGTGATTATCGCTTTTAAGAAGCATTTGTAATACTCTTAGAATTGATTACATTAAGTTGTAAGGAACTAGAGTGATCGTGTGGATCAGAATACTCTAGGAAGTCTTAGAGGTTATCTAAGCAGGTTGTAACTAGAGTGATCGTGTGGATCAGTATACTCTAGAAAAGTCTTAGAGGGTATCTAAGCAGTTGTTCCTGGAGTGATCAGTGTGTGATCAGAAGACTCTGGAAGACTTAGTTGCTGACTAAGTGGAGAACCATTGTAATCCGTGCGATTAGTGGATTAAATCCTCAGTTGAGGTAAATCATCTCTGCGGGGGTGGACTGGAGTAGTTTAGTTAACAACGAACCAGGATAAAAATAACTGTGCAATTTATTTTTATCTGTCAAGTTTTTTAAAGCTACACTTATTCAAACCCCCCCTTTCTAAGTGTTTTTCTATCCTTCAATTGGCATCAGAGCGCCGGTTCTAAGGTGCAAGCACTTAACCGTGTTTAGAAAAGATTCAGGAAGAGAAAAACGCTTCAGTAAAAGATGGTTGATGAAAGTGAAAAGTCTACACCTGCATCTACATCTGGCTCTGCTGAGCAATACAACGGTAACAATGGTTATACTAGACCGCCGGTATTTGATGGTGAAAACTTTGAATACTGGAAAGATAAACTGGAAAGTTACTTTCTTGGTCTAGACGGTGATCTATGGGATCTTCTGATGGATGGTTACAAACATCCAGTAAATGCCAGTGGCGTAAAGCTGACAAGGCAAGAAATGAATGATGATCAGAAAAAGCTTTTCAGGAATCATCATAAATGCAGAACAGTTTTGCTGAATGCTATCTCTCATGCTGAGTATGAGAAGATATCTAACAGGGAAACGGCCTATGACATATATGAGTCCTTGAAAATGACTCATGAAGGAAATGCTCAAGTCAAGGAGACTAAAGCTCTAGCTTTAATCCAAAAGTATGAAGCCTTCAAGATGGAGGATGATGAAGACATTGAAAAGATGTTTTCAAGATTTCAAACTCTTACTGCTGGATTGAGAGTTCTTGACAAGGGATACACCAAGGCTGATCACGTAAAGAAGATCATCAGAAGCTTACCCAGAAGATGGGGTCCTATGGTGACTGCATTCAAGATTGCAAAGAATCTGAATGAAGTTTCTCTGGAAGAGCTTATCAGTGCCTTGAGAAGTCATGAAATAGAGCTGGACGCAAATGAGCCTCAAAAGAAAGGTAAGTCTATTGCATTAAAATCCAATATCAAGAAATGCACTAACGCTTTTCAGGCTAGAGAAGAAGATCCTGAAGAATCAGAATCTGAAGAAGAAGATGAACTGTCCTTGATCTCCAGAAGGCTAAATCAACTCTGGAAGACCAAGCAAAGGAAGTTCAGAGGCTTCAGAAGTTCAAAGAAATTTGAACGTGGAGAATCTTCTGATGACAGAAGATTTGACAAGAAGAAGGTCATGTGCTATGAATGCAATGAGCCTGGACACTTCAAGAATGAATGTCCAAATCTTCAGAAGGAAAATCCCAAGAAGAAGTTTCATAAGAAGAAAGGTCTTATGGCAACCTGGGATGAGTCAGAAGATGATTCAGACTCTGAAGATGAGCAGGCTAACTGTGCGCTGATGGCGACAGAAGATGATGGATCAGAATCTACATCAGAATCAGATTCTGAAGAGGTATTTTCTGAACTTACTAGAGATGAGTTAGTTTCCGGTCTAACTGAACTTCTGGAACTCAAGTCTCAGATAAGTCTCAAATACAAAAAGCTGAAAAAGCTATTTGAATTTGAAACAAAGAAGCTTGAGATGGAGAATTCTGAATTAAAAGAAAAACTTTTAAAATTATCCAATAATGTTGGATCTCCTTCTGATTCAGAAAAATCCACTCCCAGTCTAAACCATATTCTGAAAGAATATGATTTAAGTTTCAGGAAGTTCTTATCTAGAAGTATTGGCAGAAGTCAGCTAGCTTCTATGATATATGCTGTGTCTGGAAACAAAAGAGTCGGCATTGGTTTTGAGGGTGAAACCCCATACAAACTTGAACCTGTTGATGAAATGAAATTCACATACAAGCCGTTGTATGATCAGTTCAAGTATGGCCACTCCCATGATATTAGGCACACTTCACATGCTCAAAGTTTTCACATAACACACACCAAAAAGCATGTGACACAACCTAGGAAATATCATGAAACTCACATTAAATATTATCATGCTGTTCCTCCTATTGCTTATAATGTTAAACCCAAGTTCAATCAGAACTTGAGGAGAACTAACAAGAAATGACCCAAGAAAATGTGGGTACCAAAGAAAAAGACTATTTCTTTTGCAGATTCTCTTGGTGACAAAGAAGATAAAAGTCAACATGACATGTCATCTGGACTCAAGTTGGTCTCAACACGTGAAGGGAAGAAGGACTGTCTTCCAAGTTCTGGTACTTAAATCTGTTGAAGAAACTTTGTCTGAAGGAGATCAGAAAAGATAGTTTATCAGTCTTGAAATCATTTGTCTTGTTTGTTTCTCGAGCAATGATGTTTCGTTCTTGATTATTCTGAATGCTCTAAATGCTACAGAATATACAAAATTGAAACATTGATTGTGGACGAATCAATAAATATCTGGTTTGATGATAAACTTGTTTCTAATGAAACAAAGAGCTTAAGAATTTCTGCAGATACAGTTTTGTCTTATCAGAAGCTGCAGAACAAAGAAGTGAACCTCCAGAAGCTGTGTATATCAGAAGTAATGGATCAGAAGATCATTCAGATTTATATCAGCACACTTCAGAAGGAGTGTTTCCAGAAGAGAAAGTTGATCAGATCAGAAGCAGTGATCAGAATCTGAAGGCGTAAAGTCTATTCTGAAATTTACAGCTGTCACCTATTATCTGATGGTGAACACGTGTCTGTACGGTTAGTACAAAGCGTGCAGTTGAAAAGACGCCGACCTAGGTAACTGTATTAAATCATTTCATTTACTGTGATTCTCTCTCTCAATGTCATTTCTCATTAAATGCATAATGATTTCTTTTTAAATCCTTTAAATAACTCGCTTCATTTTCATTCCCTCTTTTTCTCTCTCTCTCTCTCTCTTTTGTGCATTCACTTCGTTGCATTCCTCTTCAAACCCTAGTTTTTGATTTGATCTCAAAGCATTATCATCATGAACTCATCTTCTTGTTCATCAAATTCAAAAGAAAGGCTCACTCCTACACAGATCCTTTTAAACAAATATGAGCATGCTCCATTGAAAACATGCTTAATACCCACGAAAGAACTGGAAGTTCTATGTGAATCTGCTGTGGACATCAACAACCTTAAAGCTAATGGCTTTCAGTGTGACGCAAGAATCCTTGAGCAAGGATGGTCTAAATATCTTGATAGATTGGTTGGTCCAATTTATCCTGATCTTGTGAAGGATTTTTGGATACATGCAACGGTTACTCCAACTGCCATCATTTCATTCGTGCTAGGGCATGAAGTGGTTATCACTGAAAAGCTCATCAGGAAGCTGTACAATCTTGATGATGAAGAAGGTTGGTCTGGTCTTCAACCCAATACAGTTGACTGGACTCCAGTTGAAAAACAAATCTCTACGGTTTTTGGAATTGATTCTCATAACACGGGCACCTTAAGGCCTTTTTATAAAGTATGGGCTGAGATTATTCTGGGTTCTCTTCACCATAGAAAAAGGATGCTCTCCTCCTCCTACATCAGTCCGACTCACAAGTATACTCTTTTCTGCATTGGCAAAAAGATAGAGATCAACATCTCTCATATTCTGTTTGAGAATCTGAAAACTTCTATCTTTGAGTCAAGAGAAGATGAAAGGGCGAAGTACCCTCATATTCCAAGAACAACCATTCCATTCGGAAGAATGATTTCAGACATTCTGATTGAAAGCAAAGTGGTGGACTCCATCAGAAATCTGAATGCATCTCATTTTCTTGGAGTAATTCAAGGTCCCATCTTCAATGGTGTTGATTTGTTCAGACTGGAACTCATTAAGAATGTACCTTTTGTGTGCACAAGCTTTCCTGACATTCTGTCAAGAAGAATTGCTGTTGAAGGATTCATCTCCTTGTTTCATAAAGAACTTGATCAAGTTGTCAAGCTTTACTTGGAAGATTGTGTTAGGAAGCAATCAGACGTTGATCCTGCTTGGATCCGTGGCAGAGTACTCCCGTCCAAAGATGATATTCTGAAGAAGGATAAGAAGGAACGACAGGCAAGGCTAAAAAGAAAGGCACAAGAAGATGAGGCTGAGAGAGCCAAGAAGTTGAGGGTCACCTATGATCCTGACAAGGTAGGCTCTTCTGAACGAAGAAATAAAAGGATCAGAGACTCCTTCCACAAAACCAGATCTTCACATGCTTCTTCTGAACACTTCTCCAGGCAGGTTTTTACTCCACCTCCTTCTGTCCCTAAACCTTCTCCCCAATCACCTCCTTCTAAACCAAAAGTAAACTTCACCTTACCAAATCCTTCTCCATCATCTTTCTCCTCTCCCATTCTAAATCCCACACCTTTAAGTATTCTTCCCCCAACTCCTTCTGATAAATCCTTCTCACCAATTCCCTTTACAAACACTCCATCCTCGTCTCAATCTATCATTTCTGATATTCCATCCTCATCAATCATTCTCTCAGATATCCCTTCTTCCTCATCCACTGCACCTCCACCTTCTATATCCCATCTCTTACCTACCAGAAAATCCAAACCTTACTGTCTTCTCTACCCTGACTACAAATTCACCTTCAATCCGCCTGAACCTGAACCCTATACCTACCTGGAACTTTTCAGACATAAGGTGATTAGCAGTCTAGACCTTCTGAAGGATGCGTTTCTAAATGGTCTGGATGATGTTTCTACAAGAAAACTCTGGAGAAGATTTCGCAAGGATTTTCAAGTAGAAGCAATGGGAGTACAGAAAAGACAAGTGGCTGCTGCCCCTGGTTACCCTGGTTACCTTCTGGAAGAAGATAATGGTATATACTACCATCCTCTCAAAAATTGTGTTACTGCTGAGGAGAAGCCCTTTGTGGATGAATTGGAAGTAGCAAGACTGGCTGCTGAAATGGAAGCCAATCCTTGCAGGGAGATTGTGGTCTGGATACCTCAATATCCTGTTCTACTTGGGGATTTCAATACTCTCTTTGACTTTCTGAGGGAAAACCCTTCTAAGGAAGACCCAAGCTTGGTCATTCCAGAAGTTGTTGACCCACCAGAAGTTGAAGGTCCTTCTGCTCCCAGGAATCTAGCTGCCATTCTTCAGGCACTTGAGAATGGAGACTCGGAAATTCCTACTGCAGAATATGGAGATGCTTCTATGCAAGAAGCAGATGCTGAAGATCATGTTGCTAAAACTGTTCCTGTTGAGGAAATCCCTGCAAATGATCTATCTATGGAAGCTGCAGATCAACATGTCATCCCTATGGACAGAAGCTGTGAAGCTTCTTCTGATGAATCTTCTCGTCTTGCAAGGACTCTGGAAGAAATTCAGAAGAGACAGGATGAGCAAAGCTCACTCAATGATAAGTATAACGCTTTCATGGTGAGGCAAGAAAGTCACAACAATACGGTTCAAGAGATGCTGACCAAGATCTTGTCAAGACTAGGGCCATCTTAGACTGAGTCTGTGCTGTTTCTTTCTTTTCGTTGCATCTGTTTTGTTTCGTGCATCTGATCTTTCTTATCTTCATGTACTTCTGTACCTGCTGTTTGAACTTAAATGAAATCATCTCTTTCCTCCGTGTGTTTGTTTGCATCTGTTTTGTTTATCTCTGAATCTTTTTTGCTTTTTAATGATATGACAAAAAGGGGGAGAAGATAAATGATAAATGATTTGATTAATCTATCAGTTGCTGGGTAAAGCTCCCACACATTTACTAACAAGAACTGCAAGTTCTATATGGTTTAAGTGTTTTGCAGGTATAAAGAAGTGAAGAGAATCTTCAAAGCAAACACAAGAAGCAAAACCATGGAAACTGAAGCAAGCTGAGTGCTGTCAAGCTTCAGAAATCAGAAGCAAGAAAGAAGAATGAATCAGAAGCACTGATAATAGAATTTGATCCATATTTGTCTATTTGATCTGACAAAATTCTATTTGCTCTGATACATTATTTTTAGCCTATATGGCTCTGATACATATAATGTGTTCTAATATACATTTTTATGTTCTGACTCGTTCATGCTGACTTTTGTCGTTTAGTTTTTGTTCTGTAACATTTCAGGATGTAGAGATGCTCAGATGATGCTCTGGTACATTCAACAATGTTCTGATACAAATCTAGCATGAAGTGATGCTGGTAGAAATTCAAAGCTCTGAAGCTATCCGAGGGAAGCAGAAATCAGAAGCTGTGAATGTTCTAAAAGATCCAGAAAACTCAAGTTCTGAAGCTGTCCTAAATGGAAGCAGAAATCAGAAGCTGTGAATGTTCAGAAGATCAAAGAAATTCAAGTTCTGAAGCTGTCCTAGATGGAAGCAGAAGTCAGAAGCTGTGAATGTTCAGAAGATTAAAGAAATTCAAGTTCTGAAGCTGTCCTAGATGGAAGCAGGAATCAGAAGCTGTGAGTGTTCTAGGGATCAAAAGAAATTCCAGTTCTGAAGCTGTCCAATGGAAGCAGAAGTCAGAAGCTAGGAATTCTCTAAAGACAAGAAGCTTATATGATCGTCTCTACCGAAATAATCAGGGAAGTCTTTTATTAAAGTTCTTCGAGTATTTATTTCAGGGGGAGATTATTTATCTCAGGGGGAGATTGTTAATCTCAGGGGGAGACATATTCATATGCTTATGCTATAGCTGTGTAATTTGTCTTTTGCCGTCTGTTCTTTCTGATCGCAAATTCATATCATTTATATATGTTTTTGTCATCATCAAAAAGGGGGAGATTGTTAGAACAAGATTTGTTCTGATCAATTATCTTAGTTTTGATGATAACAATAATATGAATTTTGCTTAAGATTATATGGTACTCTAATCCAATGCAATTTCCTTTTCAGGAAATATATAAAGAGTACGCATAATTCAGCGCTCAGAAGCTTTGTCTCAAAGGGTTCAGCATGCAACATCAGAACATGGTCTGGCAAGACATCAGAAGATGGTCGAAGCAGAATCAGAACATGGGTCTATGGAAGCATCAGAAGAACAAGAGAACAGAAGCACTGAAGTTCTGATGGTATCACGCTCAGAAGCACTTCAAGGTCAGAAGATCAGAAGATGCTTTGCACCAAGCTGTTTGACTCTGATGATATTCAAACGTTGTATTCACAAACATCAGATCAGAAGGAAGTACAAGTGGCAAGCTACGCTGACTGGCAAAAGGAACGTTAAAAGCTATTAAGGCTACGTCAGTAGACACAGCGTGAACAAGGCTCGAGGTAGTTGACAAAAGCGTATAACATTAAATGCGATGCTGTACGGAACACGCAAAGCATTAAATGCACTCAACGGTCATCTTCTCCAACGCCTATAAATATGAAGTTCTGATGAGAAGCAAGGTTAACGATTCTGTATCAAAACAACTCAAATTAACTTGCTGAAACGCTGTTCAAATCAAAGCTCAGAATCTTCATCTTCATCAAAGCTCACTACATTGCTGCTGTAATATATTAGTGAGATTAAGCTTAAACGTTAAGAGAAATATCACAGTTTGTGATTATCGCTTTTAAGAAGCATTTGTAATACTCTTAGAATTGATTACATTAAGTTGTAAGGAACTAGAGTGATCGTGTGGATCAGAATACTCTAGGAAGTCTTAGAGGTTATCTAAGCAGGTTGTAACTAGAGTGATCGTGTGGATCAGTATACTCTAGAAAAGTCTTAGAGGGTATCTAAGCAGTTGTTCCTGGAGTGATCAGTGTGTGATCAGAAGACTCTGGAAGACTTAGTTGCTGACTAAGTGGAGAACCATTGTAATCCGTGCGATTAGTGGATTAAATCCTCAGTTGAGGTAAATCATCTCTCCGGGGGTGGACTGGAGTAGTTTAGTTAACAACGAACCAGGATAAAAATAACTGTGCAATTTATTTTTATCTGTCAAGTTTTTTAAAGCTACACTTATTCAAATCCCCCCTTTCTAAGTGTTTTTCTATCCTTCATTAAACATATATCGTGTTTTGATCTTAAAGCTGGTGCGAGTGTTCTCTACATATATGTCTTTCCGGTACCACCATAACCATGAAGGAAGAAAACGGCAGGTTTCTGAGACTCCATAGCGTGGATGATTTTTTCATAAATACCTCTTTGCTCATCTTAGGAACATAATATTGAGGGTAGAATAGTGTTAAAATAATTGATTCATAGAATTTCAAAGCGTAAAATAAAATGAATTTAATTGACACAATAGTTACCTGTAAGAGCAGCAAACAGATTTTCAAATTCCGAGTTCATTGACACTGTATCATAATTACGCTCATCATATATGAGCCTGTTTCCCAACTGTTCAAGAACATAAGCATCCGGATATGGAATAGGACTAAAATCCTTTAGTGTCCTTATATTTGCTTGAAGCAGTTTCTCAATTTCTATTAAAGTCAAATTTTGTAACTCTTCTTGTGTGAGGACCAATTCTGCATTGATATGAGAAATTGAGTTATAATACTGTTGGTAAGTCATCTGTAGGTTGTTATTAAGAAATTGTTTTGTTTGCTATTTTATTATGTCTAACAAACCTGGATTTGCAGCCAATGTTCTTTGTGTATGTAAGACACCATCAGATAATAGGAGCCAAGTTTGTTCCCAAACATGTGCAGGGCGATTAACAGCACCAGACAAAAGCATGATAACAAACAGTTTTTGAAGAAAATGACCAGTCCCCCAATGACTTGCCTCCTTTATAGCAGCTATGTATTCTTTGTCGTCTTCAAGAAATCCCATTGCAAAGCATGCATCTCTGAATGTATCATACTGGATGTTATCCACGGTCCTGATTTCCTCATAAGTTGTTGGTCCTTTTGCCACCGTCAACATCATGCGTAGGTAAAACAGTTCACCAGTTGTTGGCGGAACCCATATGAGACGTCCAATGGTGAAGCCTTTTTTCCGCGGTTTCCATTCTCTCTGTTTTTTGTGATAAACAAACTTTGAGACAAATTGACCATAAGTTAATGTTTGTGCCTCTTCATATTTAGCATTTGCCACCAGCCATGCAGTAAACATTGATTCAGTCACACTTGCAGTTTCCAGCACATTTTCCATGCGTGCATAATCTGTATAGTATATAGGTTTCTCCCCAACCAAATGATAGAACATACGTTCCACAGCTGGTTTTCTGCCATGAATATTGTAAGAGTAAATGCGCCAGCACGCTTCACTGGGAGAGACATACCTGCAGTCGAGATATTGTTGGATTTCATCAACAGGTTGATTGCTATTTGTTGAAACTGCTGCTGTTATTCTGTCATAGCCTTTATTGATATATTTGAAAAGATATTTTATGGAAGTACTCTGATTACACCATTCCATGTTTATATGTGCCTGGTATTTCATAAGAAATCTGGTGTTATATGGAACCACATGTCTGTTGTCCAAGGTGATACCATTTTTTTCAATAGTGAAGGTTTTTGATCTTCTCCTATACAGTGGATATCCCTCTGCATCAACAATAGTGTGTTCAATAAACTTTTTGGGATAGTATTTAGAACATCATCCATTCTTCATACATGTGAGGTCACGCGCGCAAGGCCACAGGGTCCATGCATCATATGTGCCTTAACCAATTTGTATAAATTGGGATGAACAGTCAGGTCGGGAATTTCAGCAGAAATGATCTTGTCTATGTCAGATGGTGTTGGGTATTTGCTCTGAGGGTGTAGGAATATCAATATGTGAGCATGTGGCAATCCCCGCTTTTGGAATTCAATGGTGTACATATCTATTAAATTGAAAGTTAGTTTGATGTAATATTTTGGTACTACACAGACACATGATTGAAAAGTAGTATAATTAAATGAAACAACTTACATGCAATCACTTTTCCAACGACATGGTGTTTTGTAATATCATCCATGAGGGTATCAAACTTTATTTTGAAAACTTTTGAAATGATATCTGGCCTATCATGGGATTGTAGACCTGTTCCTGACAATGCTCTTTTAATTTCAGGCCAATTTGGGTTGCAGGTAAAAGTAACAAATAAATCAGGGAATCCCAATCGACTTGAAATGGCCATACTGTCAAAATATAGTTGATCCATATATCTCTTGCTACCAACAAATGTTGATGGCAGAACAACTCGTTTCCCTCGCTTTTGGTGTTCATTTCTTCTATCGCCATCAGTTTGAGCGGTCAAATTATTATATTTGCCTACTCTTAACTTCGATTGATTATCTCTCAACCAATTCAGTCGTTCGAATTCCATCATAGCATAGCCGTCGACTAAGAATTGTTGAAATAGGCGTCTTGAGTAAAGTAGTGTTTTTGCCTCTTTGCGACGTTGTTGTAACCGGTAAGAAAACCAATCCTTAATGCTTTGACGGTTTCTCCTAGTGACCTCAGTTTCATGGCGATATCTGTGCAATATATTTTTCCTGTAACCATCTTCCCCATAAGGAAATATAAGAGGATACTGATAAGCCAAATATGCTGGGTGAAACTCATCTATTCGTTGCAAACCACCATTGCGACGCTGAATTAAGATGTCCCTTTTATCAGCAGAATCAATGTCTCCCACAATGAGCGCAGCCACTTCTGAGACAGTAGGTTTGTTGTAAACACGGCCATCTTCGGATCTATCAGAAATAAGCCTGAGTTTTAAATCTGTGAAAGAATTTGTCCTTAAAACATCCCTTTCCATTCTAAAAGCTTTGGAATGAACATTGTGCTCATCTAACATCATCTTGAGCTTATTGACAACCGGGCGCTCGATGCCTTTGTTGTCCCTGTTTATTTTTCGCAGTCATGAATAAATAGTTTAACAAAATATTTTTTTAAAACAATTGTGTAATTATGTCTGAGCAAGCTTACTTGAAACATTTTATTCTGTGTTCAACTTCATTGTCCGTGTCATAGATGTATAATTGAGCATATTGCGGAGGTTGCCCGGTTTCTGGCAGTAGTGTACCAATTCGATGACAGGTCTGACCCTGCAGTCTCAAAGTAGGGGGTCCTCCTCTTTTAGAGTATGTTGTGTCGAACTTCATTCCAGGGGAAGTGAAGGAGAACATTGCGTTGTATGTTCGTATGTTAGCCTGGTAGTTTTTACTATCTGAATATGTTTTATTAAATAGAAGATCTTGCAACACCTGTGGAGGTTGTTCAAGGAACAGGAGAACAATTTTTCCTCCACGGCAGCAACGATAAAAGCGAGGAGTTACTGTAATTTTGTGTCTATTCACTTTTTCTTGGTACCACATACATGCTTGGCAGTGTGCGCATTCATAATTTTGGTCGCCAATATCGTAATATTCTGAAAGAAGAAAGCACAATACTGAATATGTCTATTAACAGAAGAAGTGTACATCATTTGGTTATCAGTGTATGATATGGAAATACCTTGAAGATGGGCCTCCTGTAATTGTGCCGGGACTGAATCTTCGTCAGAGTCGGAACTATTAGAAGAATTTAAATTATTGTCAGAGTTGGAGTCATCATTGTCTTGATAATGAAATCCAATAGACATATTATGATTTGAGGTAGATGGATGATCCATGGACTGACTTGACATTATAATTTGAAGTAGATGCATGATCTATGTTCTGACTTTGACTAACAATGTTGTTTGTATTTTGAACCCTACTAACTTCAGTATTGAACAAATTTCTCAATCTTTTTCTGTTATCCAAGATTATCTTCCTTCTCTTTCTAGCCATAGCCGTTTCAATAGTGGTTTCATATGTTGCAGAGGATGTAAAATTATGATTTAAATGGGAAGTGAGGTTGCTTGATCTGACATGGTTTCGATAATCCCTCTTTTCTTTAAGAATAAGCTTTCTCTTCTTTCTTGCAATGGATGTTTGAGGAGCAGTGTTTTTAACAACATCTGTTACCATCACAAACACAAAAGTAGGATGAATAATAATACTACAAATAAGATTGATTTGTACAGATTTATGCATACAATATGAGATGTATAGCATGCTACTTCATGGCTTTGAATACTAAAAGTTTACAGTTTCTAATTGAAGGGGAATTGGTGGGTTAAAATGTCATGAATGCAGTGTTGATTTTAATTTTTCTTTCATACTTGAATATATATGAAGTTGGAACTGAATATGAATAGAATGATAGTTATAGATTTAAATTACCACTTATCCCTCCCTTATAACTGTTGTGTGTGTTAAATGTATTTAATTTAATCTATACAGGTTATTTATAATATTTTATTTGATGGATGTGTTACTATTTTAAAAAGACTTTAAGTAAAAACTAATATTATAAGTAAATAGAAACTGAACAGTTAACCCACTCTCTGCATGTACCAAGTACTTGTTTCCTATTGCACTGAATAGAAGTTTAGCATTACAACTGCTTGCGGTTAGGGTTTTCGACAATGGCATCTTCACACGGTGGTCCTTCTGTGCGGATTCCCTCTGATGATGAAAATGATTTCAGGTATGAGCAGTTAATTTTATTTCACCTTTGCTTTGCCGTACAAAATAGGGTATATTGGTATACAAAATATGGTAATGTGGTAATAACACTTAACAGCATTTAGTGATGGGTGTAGTATCAATAATACTTTAATGTTGTATTATGTGTGATATTTGTCAAGAAATCAAATGCGACTGAATGACTATTGTGGTTTTTTATTGTTGGATTGTATAGCCCGTGGTTGCTCGGTATATGACTATTGCTTAGTAAAGAATGCTTCATATGCGGTTCGTTTTTAATCCATATTTGATGTTGGAACAGCGATGATCAGGCAATGGAAATCATAGAAGAATTGGTAAAGGAAACAGGGTACGATCCTAAGGTGGAAAGAAAACGCAGGAATAAACAGTGCAATGTCATCCCTGGTCGTGTTGTGTCGAATGTTGATGTTGGCACACAAAATAGCGCAAGTGTTAAAAGCAATCCCAATGCAGGACCTATAAAGGTAAAAGAGGAATCAACAGACATTGACACAAATGAAATCAAAGTTTCAGAAGTTGGTGAAGCAAGTGGATCAAAAGAGGGTAAGAAACAAAAGGGTAAAGTGGTGAAAAAAGCAAAGGTGGGTACAGACATTACTGTAGACAGTTCTACAGGGGCTCAAAATTTTTTCTGGAACACCCATGTTACAAATGCTAAATCTACACAGCAGAATGTAATGGTAAGGAGATATTTGAATATGAGCATCATGTTATTGAAAATGTAAATAGTATATAATGTCAATAGTTCCCTTATTTCCTGTATGCAGCATTTCCCTAAGGAAATCGCCAAAAGATGCCTTCGTCGCTTTCAAGATGAAATTAACCTGCTGGATGTGAGGACGAAGAACATTGTTACCTGTCAGGTTCACAAAGCTAACAGAAAGGGAATACCCCAGCCATATGAAAAGTACATGGCCCTGGGATGGTACGAATTCGCCAAATCTCTTAACCTGCGTAATGGGGATACAATAGCGTGGAGTATGTTGCGATGCTCTCCGTATATCTATGTGAAGGTTGAAAGACAATGAAGAAACTGCTGCTATTAGCTAACCCTGTACTATACCTGAATTTTAATGGTTATATTATATGTTGGGAATGTTATTTTGGTACATTGTGTTATATATATTCTGCTACATGTTATTTTGTAAGCACTTTATCAAAAATGGGAACACAGTAATATTGTGACCATTAGAAGATCTAATGTATAATCGTTTTCGGGACAAATTTTTGAAGTTCTCCTATTATATTCTATTAATCCGCTCTGATATGCTGTTAGTTAAAATGAAATCTGTCCCATAATATTGTATCAACATTATACTAAGATCAGACATAAAATTATTTATTGATAGTTAACATAGTCAAATGTTAAAAGTTCTGGTGTTTGTTTGTGAGGCACAATCAATGTTTTAGTTTACAATGTAATGACAGAAAGCTTAGGTTTTGCTAATCCAAACAAACCGTTCTTTGCGACATGATTATCGTAACTACATGCAGTAGAATATTCATTAGTATATCAGGGTCAACTTCGGATCGATATGAAATAATAAAAAGAATCAAAAAGGTTTATATTGTAAGGTACAGTTAAAATGGAATGTTCGATATATGTTCAAAAAGAATCAAAATAATTAATAATAGTATATATAATATGTAGTTGAATTTGAATCATTTGAATATAATAAGACACACAAACCATAAATAATTCTTAAATCAAAATGAACATAACAGAAACACATAGCCAGCATTCATGCACTAATTATTACAGAAAACGAAATCACACACATGATTAAAAGCAAAGGAAACTAACATCCAGTTTTTATAACAAACACCTAAGCAAAACACACACGAAATAATAATAGATCTAATCAATCTTCTCCATTTTAATTATCTTCTTCAGCTTGTTTGATGACAGTTCTCCATCATGTAATCCGTCCAAATCAGTGGATTCACTTGATGCAGCAGGAAGATGCCTCTTACCACCAGGTGTGACAGCATCAGGCTTGTGCTCAGATGTAATTTCCAGGTCCTGCAAGGCCACGATGAAGACTATTAGTTAGGAATATTGATATAAATGTAAGTAGGTAAGTGTCTTGCAGTGAAACTTACTGTAACCAATTCACAGTCTTCATTGGCATCTGTTTTATCCTCATCAACACTCTCTTTAATCTATATATAGTTAAACACAGTTTTCAGTATAATATAATCATAGGAAAAGTAAAAAAATGCATACACAGTTTAAAATTTCTACCTCCAGAGTCTCAGGTATGACAGTTTGGATTGGAATAGGTTCCTTGAGAATTTACCAAAGAAAATCAAAATCAGGCAAAAAATTGTTATAATATGAAGTCCTCTTTTATAAAACAAATGTCAGTTTATAAGAGCTGACCTCATCTGTTCCCCATTTTTCCTTAAGTTGCTGGATAATAGGATCATTTTTTATAATCATAACGACAGAACAGTTCTTCCAGCGTGGATGCCACTTAACCTTCATAGCCATTTCCAACTTCAACAACTGATCAAGTGCTAACGGAAAGTCCAATGGATCAGTAATTCCACCCTATTTAAACAACTGGCCATATTAGTGTACACAGAGTATCGGAAAGTACATTCTAATTCGTCTGCACAATATAAATATAACCTGAATCATAGTGTTACGAAGTTGGGATGCAGATAAACCCAACAACATTTCACATTCTCTGTTCCAGAAGACAAAATTGCAGCTTTTGCCCCCATGAGTAACCTCAATCTCAATCTTATACCTGAACATCATAAGAAGTCGTTCCGTTAAAAAAGCAGACAACATAGAAACATCACAAACATGACAGAAACAACATATATTAGGTGAGAACAACTAAAACCTAAGGACTTCAGCCATGGTTTCATAACCAGCTTCACACTCAAAGGGGGGCTGTCCCCACGCGCTATAGATTGACACATATGACAGGCACGATAGTACCATCCAAACGGAGACGCTACTAATAATTTTGTTGTAGCGACAGTAGCACAAAATGTAACCTGGACAAATAGCAGCCAAAATCTGAAATAAGTGACGCACTAAATGATGAGGTTATAATTATGATAATATAGGAAAATAGAAAGACATACATCCGTAAGTTGAATAATCTCAGCAATAGGTAAAACAACAGCCTTTGAGAACAATTTTTGCACAGGAGTCAGCTGTTGATTTTCAGAACTTTGGGAGGAATATTGGGAATTCCCTCCAAGTTGTTCAGACAGGGTTACCCTGCTCTCCTCAGGCATTCTGCAGAGCATGGATCATTATCAAATTCATACATGAAAAAAATAATTGCACATAATGGATGACACTATCAACATACCTATCAATAAAGTCTTTCATGACAGGAAAATTAGCATCAACACATAAAAGGGTCACATTGTAGGTGTTTGTCACAGACAGAGGATACTTTCCTGCAAATTCAAATTATACCTTGTCAATATATTTATCACAGATTTTGTAGTTTTAGTATTAATTTAAAAAATAAGTCATGGAATAACCTTCTTCCTTCACTTTGGCATACTGAAGCAACACAACTGTAGGGAGTGATGCAGCAACCCTAACTTTGTTAAACTTGATGAACTGATCCGCGTATGATTCCCACAGAGTACAGTTCAACATGTTGTTGCTAAACCATGATCACAACACATTAAGATATATAACATGATTCATATATCAGAGAGTCTAATGTATAAAAAAACAAACCTGTGGTCACGCAACATCATGCTAATTTGCTGCTTCTTTGCGCCCGACTCAGTCTGTGCATAACCAATACTATCCACCATTCCAACGACATATGAAATAAATTTATTAATTTCACACGGCTAAAATGCATCAAAACATGAGATAATAAAACAGCCAAAAACTATACTCACGAATCAGAACATGTTTGTCAAACCTCCCTGTTATGATGTCCGAAAAACTTGTAAATAAAATCGATTTCGGGGGTATCTCATGTTTGTCTTCATCAAGAACAGACGTTCTAGCAGTAAACTTGATCATATATTTGTGTCCTGATGCCCTGAACGCCAGGACATAAGGCACCACCTTAAAATTAGATACAGTATAAGTATGCCCTAATAAGCATTTTTCGGTGAACACCGACACATGTGGTGCTGGAACAACAGCATGAATATCATCTCCCTGCGCCAGAAACCAAAAAATGATTCAAACTATACAAACATAGGTAAATGATAAACATACTGAAACATAAACAGGGTAATCACCAATTTGTCAACAAAGATCATTTCAAAATGTTCCTTGTTGTTGGAGACAACATTTCATCTGTGGTGAATTCTAACAACAATCTTCCAAAGCTCTTTTCCATCATTGATCTCTGCTATTCTCTCAACAGGCCTTGACATGATAATGCAAATTCACACTGCACTGAATGATAAACGCAGAAGTTAGCAAGCATGGAAAGAGAAGAACGAAATCACTGATAAATAGGCAAGCCATTTAAACAGGTAATTACTGCCATTGTGCAGTTTGGAACGTGGATAGGCACACAATGATGGACCTTACGTAACTGCAACAGCATGAGAAGCTGGGAGGGTGAAACTCCCACAGCAATAACTGCCGCAGCCCACCATGCAGATGAATGATCAGAAAATCAGTATTAACCGCCAAAGCTGATGTGGATTAACCATGGAACAGATGCTGATGTGGATAGCCTAAGAATTGCTCAAATGGTAGAGTTTTCTTATATGATAGATTTTAAAAAAAATTTAAAAAAAAACTTTTTATAAAAATTTTAAATAAAAATTTTAAATAATTTTTTTGTTTAAATAGTTATTTTTAAAATGTGATTTTAGGCATTTCATTTATTTATAGAAAAAAAATTTGAATATCAAAATTTTAAACAATCACTTAATTTTGAAGCTATTTCAAATAGATTTTCATAAAAATCATTTTTAAAATATAACTTTTTTTTTTTAAAATTATGATTTTGAATAAGTTTTGATCTTAATGTATGTTTATGTCACGAGATTTCAAAATTAGAATTTCATTTTTAAAAAAAGGAAAAATAAAAAAATTATAATATTTTGAAGAATAATTTTGAAAAATTTATTTTAAAAAATATAAAAAAAATCAATTTTTTAAAGTTGAAACAAATAGATCATTTATTTCTCTAAAAATCAGAGTGTAAAAAGTAAAAAAAAAAAAAAAAAAAAACTAGCCACCCTCTATCATTGAATTCATTGACAATATCTGTCTCTCAATCATGAGAGTAACATAAACTATAAAACCCATACAAAAATAAAATAAAATGAAACGTTCATATTTTTTTTTCGTGCTTATGAAACGTTCATATTTTATTCTTTCTTAAGTTATTATTATGAGACTTTTATATAATAACCATATTGAAATTAGAATTATTCTTTTTAATATTATCATTTTTTAACAGCTACCTAATGACAGAGACTCATTCTCTAGGTCGTCTTCATCTCTATGTAAAGCATTACAAATACATTTTTTAATAATAGAAAAAGTACGAATAATATTATAACGCATAGAAATTAAATTAATCACACGATCTAATATCTTTACCACTAACAATGACACGTATGTCACGATCAATATTAGGATTTGAGAAATCTACTTCAGAATTATTTCAACTTTTTACATTACATGTTTCATCAATATTATCCCTTAAAATCAAAGGATTTTTTTTGAAAATTTCTTTGGCCACCTCCCTATGGGGGTCACCCCCAGCGAAAATCCCAAAATATCCCTGCTTCGGAAATGAACTTCCGAAGCGCTTTCTTTTTAAAAAAATTTCCTTAATTCGGAAGTGCATCTCCGAAAACACCTCATGGGGGTGTCTGCGGAGATGAACTTCCGAAAACACCTTTGTTCAGATTTTGGGGGGTTTCGGAAGTTCATTTCCGAATTATGCAGAAACTGTGTTTTTTTTTATGTTTTATCTAAAACAGTCTCGCATTTTAATTAAACGTAAACGCCAAATAAAATAAGCAATAGATAAACTGAAAATACTAATATGATAAATAAACAAAAAAAAAATACTAATCCGATGAAAATAATATATACAAACCGAAAAAAATAAAAATAGTGTGCTAAAGATACAATCCGATAACAAAAAATATATAAACCCGACCACTACTGGGTGTACCTAAACCTCTCGCCCTGAGACCTCCTCTGCCGCGTGTATGTCGCCGCACGGTCCGCATCAGTGACGATCATCTCCATCACGGCGACTGCCTCTGGACCGCCCCGCTCCACGATACCTCGATCCAACGCGTCCTGCCCAATCATCGATATCCGCTGGCAAATCGGCATGAGATCAATGGCGTGATCATCCTCGGCCTGCTGGTTCTCCAAGATCTCCTCGTGTGCTGGCCTAGGAGCGCCGGGAATGTCGGGTCTCAGAAGAGGATGTGACACCCGGTAGAACCATGTGACGTATCCCTCCTCACTGTGCCAGTCCTGGGTGACCCGAGTGAGACGGTACTCCAGCGGTACCACATAATCCTCCCAATGCTCCCATATGGCAGTGAGCTGCACTCCGGTCACAGTGTCGGGAGCAGCCTCAAAGGGTGACCTGGGTATCCGCTGCACGAATCCGAACTGACGCATGCACCGCTCAGGGAGATATCGAACCATGACGCCGGTCCCGCAAGCCAACCAGCCAGAATAAAGTGCAATGCCATCAAAGGGGACAATCTGAGCGTAGTCGATGAACGGCCTCCAGGTGACGTCGTCGTGCAGAGTGCGGTCCAGGTATCCACGGTATAGTCCCACCGTATCGTTCCCCCTCTGGAGATCGTATCTGGCGGCCCTGGGCAAGGCGTCCACGTACGCAGGATCGAGGTGGTAGCCGTGGATGCGGGAGAAGTAGGAGATGATCCAGCTCTGAAACAGAAACAAGATAATGTATTAAAATTAAATACGAAACATATATAAATAAATAAATACGATAATGTATTAAAATAAAACGTACCGTAAGCAGTATGCAGGATCCGACGAACTGCCTCGTCCTCTAGTTGGAGGCCTCATTCAGCTTCTAGTAGAGATATGCCAGAGTAGCTGACCCCCAGTTCCACTGGTGAACGGTATCCAGGTCCATGAAATAGCGGAGGTAGGCCACGTCGACGTACCTGGCACTCTTGTCCACAAAGCATGCAGCGCCTACCACATGCATGTACCAGCACCGGAGAGCGCATCCGCGGTGGTACTCCCTGAATAGGTCGTTACCCTCCTGCTCGGCCTCGGCCGCCGCGTCCAGGTGAAACTCAAAATAGAGGCTCAGTGTGTTGAACCGGACATGACACCCAGAAGTCGAGACGCACTCCAGGTGAGCAACCTCGTGCGGCATGCCCAAATAGTGCATCATCCACTCAATGGCCTCGACCCTCTGGATCCTGGAGTGGTCCAACAGCCACCCCCTGATGGGCAGGTGGAGAAGACACTGGACGTCATGCAAGGTGATCGTCAACTCCCCCACCGGCAAGTGGAAATAATACGTCTCCTTGTGCTAGCGCTCCACGAATGCCCCCTGCATGCCGGTGCTGATGGTGGTGTACCCGGTCATGCAGAGCCCGCTAAGCCCTGAACCTCGCACATGGTCGTTAAACCACTGAGCTGCTGGTTTAAACAGACCGAAAATCTTCCTGGAGTGATTCACCATTTTCAATGGCTCTCTCTCCTGTTACAAAAAAAACAAATAAGCGAGAAATACACGGTAAAATTATAAAAAATGGTGACAAATAAACGGCTAAGTTAAAAAAAATACCTCTCCCTCCCAGATCCGCCGAGCGACGTGATCCTGGTAGTGAATCAACAGGGAAGTGTCAAAAGGCCCTCCCGGATAGCTATCCACCTCCTGCTCCTCCTCCTCCCCGACTGGAGGGTCAACATCCGGTATCACCTCCTCCTCATCCTCATCCTCTCGCTGGCGGGAAGAAGATACCCGAGCCAGCCTACTCCTAGAGCCTGAAGCAGATGAACTTTCCACCAAGTCCTGTGGAACACGCACACGGCGTCCCCGGCCCCGCCCGCGTGTCGACGCCAGCTGCGCCGCCGCCCGCTCGCGTCTAGCCGACGCAGTCTGGGACTCCCTGCCCTGTCTGATGCGTGCTGGCTGGTTGCCTGACATGTTCCTGTAAACAATCGAAATCGATTAATATGCGAGACAAATGAAAAAACAAAAAAAAAATGCACTTCTGATACAGTTCGGAAGTTCATTTTCGAAACTGGGATGGAGGTGTTTTCGGAAATGAACTTCCGAAACACCCCTGCGCAGAGCTTTTCTGCAACCTACAATGGCAGACCCCAAAATCAAAATTCAAACCTATGTATACACATTCTAAACATCCTAAATATCACTATAAACCTAACCTAATACATTTTTTGCTATTTGTAAACACCCTAATATACATTTTAATCATAGATCTTAAAATCAAAATGCTTACCTATTGAATAGATTGGAGGACTTTAGAATGTAATAGAGCAAGTAGATGGAGCCTTTGAGGTAGCTTGGAACTGGTTTGCACAAAAATCTCTTTGGGGTTGAATTTGAAGAAGATTAGGGTAAATGATTTGGGGGAGGGGGCTGTTTTGCTTAATCTGCAAAACGCGCAGTATTTCGGAAATGAACTTCCGAAAATGTGTTTTCGGAAATGCATTTCCGAAATAAGTTAAATTTTTCAAAAAAAATGCGCTTTCGGAGATGCATCTCCGAAAACACCTTTTTCTTACATTTCGGAAATGCATTTCCGAAGCCAGGGGTAGTTTGGGTTTTTCACCAGAGGTGGACTAGAAGGTAGGGAGGTGGCCAAAGAAATTTTTTTTTTTTTTTAATATTGACCTAAATATAAACACTTATTTTAACATGAAACAAAAGTACATTTATTCCTAAAAATATTGATAAATAGTATTAATCTTATTGTATACATATCCTGATTTCTGATCAATGGAGTTGCAAATAGATGAAATTAATTCAAAGAAATTTGATAAAAATATGAGATGGTCCTTTCATGCTAAAAGATATTCTAAATGATGTGTTTAAGAACGAGACTATTTCTCACAAAAACATATCAATCAACACAAAAAGTGATATGTATATATAATCACAACTTACACATACAAGTAGTCTTGTACTAATTAAATGTTTGAGTTTTTCTCATAAAAATTAGTAGGTTTGACCCCATCCATTTATTTGCTAACATCTTTTGAACAAAGTTAAAAAAATGGCCACTTAGATTATTAGTGTTCACATTACAAGTTTCAACAAAAAAGATATCCAACATGTTCCACTTGAGTGGCTTTAATTTTCTTAGAATATAATTTGTCTTTGTCAACATAGCCATCCTATATAGACATTACATAAAGTCAATGTTCCAATTTTATTTCCTCAATTACCAACTCTGTTGTTATTGGCAAATTTTTTATGAAATAAATAAAATAAGATAGTTTAATTAAATATGATAGGTGTGGACAAATTTTATCCGTCTGATTTAAATCAACCGATTTGTTGGTTATTTTGTACAAGCGAATCAGATCGGATTGAGTGTCAGGTTGATTTAATTGTTTAATTTGGATATTATCGAGTTGTTTCGGTCGGATTCAGATGATTATTTTGGATCTGTCAAAAACCAAATCCAACCGAACTCAATCAAAATTTATTTTATATATTTTTATTTCTATAAGGCTAAGTTATTATCATTTTTATAGTTGTTATCACAATAATATAAAAATACGTACTATAAAATTTTGAATATTATTTAATTTTTAATTTAAATTTTTTTGATTATTATTTAGTTTGTAGTTTAAAGTGGGATAATGTCAATAATATCAAAAATGTTATCACAATCAATAATAAAAATAGTTATTCTTTAATTATTCTAAAGTTTTATTTATTTAAAAAAAATGAAAATGTGAAATTTTATTAAAAAATAATCATTGTAATGAGTTTATTCTAATAAATATTAAATCAATATAAAACTCACTCGATTTATCTGCTTAACAGACTTAACTGAATCTGACGAAAACAAAAAAATTTCGATCGAAATTGGATCATAAATGAAACCGCGGTTTACGTTGAATTTAAGTTTTAGGTCCGATACCGACCCAAATTGACCGATTATCCCCTAAAATATGTATGTCTTTATTTTTAAATATTGTGTAGAATATGAAAATTTATTATATAATTTTTTTTCTGAAATTTTAAAGAAAAACTATATAAGTTATATTTCACTAAAAAATAATTACATCATCTATTTTCATTTTAAATAAGTGAGAACGAGACAAAAAAAAGTTTTTGTGGACCTTTAAAATAGATTATATATCTAAAATACATAAATACCATTGTTAACCCTCTCTAACTTTTTGGATTTTTTCATAACTCTGGTGGCCTTGAAATTCAATTGAGTTAAACTTTTTAGTATTTCTTAAAGAAAAGAATAAAATTGGACCGCCTAAATGTACTATAGTCTGCCCCCTTTGCATAATTAAATTCTTTCAACAATAATAACATTAGCAAGAGATATAAATGAACTCCTAAACCTAAACACATGGTTAGATTTTTATTCAAGAGGCAAAAGGAACAATAGCATTAAAATTGGAGACATAGGCACAAGAAATCACATGGTTAGATTATTGAGTACGAGAGAAATGACTTTTTCCTAAAATGTTCTAGGGAGAATGAAACAAAATACAAGAATAAGAAAAAAAAAAAGATAATGTGTATTTATTGAAATAATTGAATAAAATGTGTTAGATGTGTGTGTCTGTACACCTTTATAATTTCCGTTTGTTGTTAGTATGTTCTAGGAGCCTAATTCGAAGTTGCATGATATTATTTTAATTTTTTTTATATTTATCATCGAATTATATTTATATTTAAATTGTTTAAAATCAAACACACTAAAGAATAATAGTAATTAGAGGTGTTGCGGTGCGGTTTTAACTTAAAAAATCATTTAAACCACAAGAGAAAAAAGTGTGCGCTTCAGTTTGGTTCGGTTAGCTTTTAGAAATAAAACTGAACCAAATCAAATCAATGCGGTTTGGAATAGTTCGATTGGTTCGATTTTTTTACAAAAATTTATTGAGCCATACATACACATATAGATGACAACATAACTTTGTATTTTGTCATTTATGCGTTATCAATTGACAACGAAATTCATCATATTTGAATAACAACTTTCAATTTAATATAAAAAAATAAGATTAGATAAAAGTGGAATAAAAAACATAAAATAGTAGCATAAAACAATATCAAAAACATTATGATGAAATAGAAAAAAACATGAGATGAAAAAGAAAGAGCAAAAGAGAGGAGAGATTATATAAGAAAAGGAACATTAAAAACGTAATTGGAAGAGAGAACAATAGATAAAAATAATAAGATGAAAAAGAAAGAACTTAAGAGATGAAAGATTAGAAAAGAAGAGGTGATATGTAGTTGGAAAAGAAGATGAGAAGAATGCGCAATGTAACACCCCAAATCTACCCCGAAATAAGCAGGAAAATCAGAGTGCAAAAATCTTAAAAACAATTCAAGCATCATGATTCGAGGCGTCACATCTAATCGACTAATAACACATTCGCATATCATGTTCATCAACATAGATACATAACATATATAAAAGACGGCAATGACCAATGCATTAATCATCAATGCCAAAAAGTAACCACATCGCAGCAGAAATCAAATATCAACATCAATCTAAGTCATAACATCATGTCCAACATGGCGCAATATATCCAACAAGTCTCAGCATAAAATAATGATGAAAGGCAACAAAAGGTAAACAACAAGAAGCAAGACATAAGCAAGTAATCCGGCATCCCCCCGAGTGCTACGTATCAGAGCATCGACACACCGACTCGAGCTATAAGGTACACGACTACTCTGCGTCATCACCTGCACGTTACCAACGAAGGGTAACATTCAAACAGAAGGAGTGAGATATCATTCCCGATAAAGAAACGTATGATAATATTCAAAGCATAGTAAGGATCATATCATACATATATCACCACTTCTCATCACATAACATGTTATACAGTTCAATTCGCTAAACATCTAGCAATACAGTAAGATTATCAAGTAACAAGTATAACATCATATTTCATTCACAAGTATAATACGAATACATCAAACAAGCATCTCATCGCTACGTCTCAACAATGTCTCATCACCACATCATATAAACACATATTGAGTATGACATCACATGCCATTTCAATGCGACTCGACTTATGTAAATGCATGTGGTACCAATTTGAAGTAAAACTCCCACCGTCTCAATTTTGCCATTGGGCACACCGTTACTATTTGCCAATAAGGCCACCGTCACTTTTGTCAAAAGGCCACCGTCGCTTATGCAAATGAATGGGACACAATGAATGCAACATCCACACCAACACAACACATACAACACGGACAATACATCACAACATCACTCAAAATCACCGTCGAACATCATCAATATAATGTCGAACTTCAACAACAACAAAATCACCAACATTCATAAGAATGCATCACGTCATTATCAAGTCATTAGGTTACATCATCATACAACAACAATTCATCTCACAACAACAATTCAATTCAAGAAAAAGATTCACAAGATTTTCCAAAGATATTCAAAACGTATTGAATGGAAAGACATCAATCAGAGCTTCCCGAAGTTTCAAACGACATACGAAAAGGAGTTACGAATCAAAAGTTACACATATTTGAATTTTCCCAAATCTGCCTTCAGTTCGCGGCGCCATCCATGTTTGCGGCGCGATGACAGAAATTTTCCCAAATATGCCTACAATTCGCGGCGCCATCCATGTTCGCGACGCGATGACAGAAGTTCTGCTGTTCGCGGGGCGAACTGAACAAAAATCAGAATCTCAGTTCAGCTAACAGCTACAGGTTCCAATAAAAAATCACCCAAAATCTCATTCTAGACCAAATCCAACACATATTAGTGATACCTAGCATGTTACTACTCATGGGCAATCATTATAACATCATTCAACACAACAATTCACAAAAATCCAATTGATTTCACTCAAAACCTAACATTTATCAAGAAAATGATTCAATACATATAACCCTTAAATCCCACCATGAACTATCATCATACATCCCTTTAGAATGAAAGAACCCCACCCTTACCTTAGGTTTTGGATTGAAGCCAACTCTATCTTCAACCTTGAGATTCTCCTCTTCTCTCCTCTCTTCTCTTCTTTCACCAAAAACCCCAAATGAGCTTCTAACTTCTATTTCTCTAAAACCCTTATTTTGTGAAACTCATACTAACTTCCTAATTGCTATTGGGCTCTAATTAACACTCCCCACTTACTAATGCCAACTTAGGCCCAATAACTCTTCTAACTCGTGTTATTTACTATAAAAACTCAATGGATAACACAAAGAGCACAATTAAATAAAATACTTAAATGAAAAACGGGTGTTACACGCAATATCGCTATGAGAGATTTGAGAAGACTTAAACTGAAACCTTAAGTGTAAGGAAGAGAAAATCATTTGTAATTGTAAGGTTAAGGCATAATAGATTTCAATTTGGGTTGGATATAGGTTAAGTGAAGTTTGGGGGTTGTAACATAATGCAGTTTGGTTTGGTTTGTAAAATTCAAACCGCAAACCGAACCGAACTGCGCGGTTTGTTAATAAATGGCCCAAACACATTCAAACCAAATGAGATTTTTTGCTGTTTTGGTTTGGTTTAGTTTGCGGTTTTTTATTGGGCCGGTTTGGTTTTGAACACTCATAGTAACTAACATTAAACAGTTTCAAACAAAATTAATCGACCAACTAAATGCAAGTAAAATCTCAACAGCAAAAATAAGATAAAGAAAAAAACACGTATTAATCCAATTCAATTTACAATGATCTATTATAAGAGAAAGAAAGATTTTTTTATCACTACAATTCAAACTTTTCAATGAGAGATTGTGAGAACTGGGTCTAACTCTAGTGGGTCGAAGAGTAGCTTCTGCTTCGACAGAGATTGTGTCAAAGACCTACATACTATAGTCGAAGTGTGTTCTAGTATGTGGGTGTCGAAATGTTAGGGTTATTAGTATTTCGAATTGGGTCTGTTTGTTATGTCCAATTGTTTAAGTTAGATTATACCCTAAGTTGGTTTGTAATGGGTATTTGTGGAAAAGCCCATTAATTTAGTATGTTAGGTTTATTATAAATAGCATACTAGTCTCTCATCATTGCATACTGCAAATCCTAATTTAGGGTGAGCGGGTTATTTGTTATTCTTGTAACCTGTAATCTTGATTGAAAGAGAAAGGAAACAATAGTAGTTATAACCAATCCTTGTTGTTCTTCTTGTTTATCATCTTTTCTACCCTTGTGTGTTTCTTGATCACAAAGAAACAACTTATCCTTTGTTCATCGAGGCATCCATTTCACAAAAAATTGGTGCGGTGAGCGTGGAGAAGATGCCTTTAACAAAGTATGAGATTGAAAAGTTCATCGCAGTGAACGATTTTGGCCTAGGGCGCTTGAAGATGAAAGCCCTACTGGTTCAACAGGGTTGTTTGGAAGCATTAAGAGAGCGGCAACTATGGATGTTGCGTTAACGGAAAAAGAAAAGACGACCATGATAGAGAAATACCACAGTGCAATTTTGTTGAGCCTTGGTGATAAAGTTCTTCGACATGTATCAAAGGAGACGACGTCATCAGGATTATAGGTGAAAATTAAAAGTTTGTACATGACCAAATCGCTGGTGAATCGACTCTACCTGAAGCAAGCTTTGTAATCATTCAAGATGATTGAAGACAAAGTACTGGCTGAGTGTTGGATATGTTCAACAAGCTGATTCTTGATCTTGAAAATATTGATGTGAAGATCGATGATGAAGATCAAGCTCTATTACTGTTGTGTGCTTTGCCTCGATCATATGTTCACTTCAAAGATACTCTCTTGTATGGAAGGGAGTCTCTGACCTTTGAAGAAGTTCAATCGGCTCTGTATTCTAAGGACTTGGAACATAACCTAACTTATGTTCCAAGGACTTGGTCATATACAATGATTCTAACTTAACTCATATCTTTGATGAAATCTTCTCCCTTAAAACTCCTCTAAAATAATTTCTAAGATACAAGTTAATGATACTTTTGATCTTATTCACCATCTCGGTGTTCTCCATTTGTGTTAGATTTACCGACACTAATGCATGATCTTCCAATGCTTCCACACACTTTTGTTAAATCGAGACTACTTGAATATTTAATTTTCACAACCCATGATGTCCACCTATAAATTTAAATCCTTTGTTCCACGATATGCGCCGCTTGTTTTAAATAAAATCAAACAAATCAAAAACTACAAATTGTGTGACAACCAATAATGACAACCAATATTAAATAGTCTCGAGAAAAACTAATCTACTTACTAAGTGCAAACAAAACCACAATAACAAGAACAAGATAAAAAGCAAGAACACACATAAATTATTCATCAAGTTTATTCCAAAAAGATCTACTTTGAAGAAGAGGATAGTTCTCATATCAGCTACAAACCAAAAGTCTTCAATGAGACATTACAAACAAATTACAAGAAAATAGATCTTCAAATTTATAAACATATAATATTTTCTATGTAATTTATGATTCAATCTCTTTTTCTTATACATGAATCACACATATTCTCAACGTGTTAAGAAGAGTTTCCAAAAGTTTAGAACACAACCAACGATAACTCAATCCGTAGAATGATAAACCCTACAAAATCTCTCTTTGTTTCTCTTTAAATTTGTATTCTTTTTATACCAGAAAAAACGACAAAATAAATCGCTTAAAACTAACACGTGATGCATGAGGCTCGCGTGCCAGACAGAGGTAAAAAGTCAAAAAAAATATTAAATCACCTTCCTCACGTGCACTCCTGCGCACGTCCGTCGGTTTCTAACCGGCGAAACTAACTTTTAGTATTATTTAGAACTGAGTTCTTTTAAACACGCTCCACATAAATTCAAAAAGGGATATTCTTTCACAGTTAATACAAAACAAACGAGGAAAATCTACCACCATTTATGTCTTGTTTCTTTGTTTTTGTCTTGTACAAAACATGATGTCTCCTTAACATCCACTTCGGTTTCCACTCCAAGCTACTCTAATACAAAAGCCTGTCCAAACAACTATGCAATTGTTCTTTCAAGCTTTGAATATCACAAAAACCAACACTTTTTAATTAAGCTTATTCCTCATTGACACTTGTGCATAATACGAATATTTGACACCAACTTATTCTTAATTTCTGTCACCAACCTATTGTACGTATTAGCCTATGTATGTGCTTTGTTGATCATGGTGTTAATTAATAATAATATAAATTGTGATTTTTTTTACTACTTTATTTGGGACGGCAAAATAGTTGTTCCATTGTATCATTTCATTTTGTAATATCCAAAGAGCACAAGTAAATTTTGTAATCAATTAATGTATGACATTTACTCTAAGAAGATACCAGAATCTACGTAGTATATCGCAGACAATTCTGAATAAAAGTGTCTGTGTCCAGACATCTGCATTGATATTTGTGATTATATTTAGTTTTTTTTTTTTTTTTTAAAATTATTACCGGTATAATCATATCTCTGTCAGAGTCATGTTCGAAGTATCTGTGCTTTGTAGATCAGAATTACAAACACTAATAAATATTAGACTAGCCCCTATTATTGAAAGAGATTTCTAGTTGGAATATATTAATTAAGTTAGTGGCAATATTTTGGAACTAAAATTAAAATCCATACTAATTCTAATAGTTGAAAATTGAATGTAAAAGCCATTGACTTAGTAAAATGAATTAGTTAGCATACCATGTCTTTAAGACGCGTCTGCTCTAAATTTTTTTGTTTTCTTAATTTCCATACCAAGGTGGCTTTGTTTTTTTCCTTGTTAAAACATTCTTGTTATTCACATCTTTGAAAAAAAATTTATTATTTCATTCTTGATTGTATTCAATATCAAGAAAAAAAAAGTGTTTTGAGTAATGGAACATGATCATAAACTGTTTCCTCTTCTGGTGTTACTTCTGTTCCAAGTTTCGATTGTTGCATCACAGACAGATAGTGGAGATTGTAAGTTTAATCCAAATTTTTGTGATGTTTTTATGACATAAGAATGTGAAAATCTATGTTTGTGCATGGAAAGTGTTTATGTGCAACATTATTGGAGAGTTTAGTTTCTAATAGAGATTGTGTTGATGCAGTTACGGCTCTTTCGTCTCTCATACAATCGTGGAAAAACAAACCGTTAAGTTGGGTTGGTTCTGATCCTTGTGGAAGTGATTGGGATGGAATTCGTTGCGCCAATTCAAGAATCACCGAACTGTTAGTTCTTGGTTTCTTTGTACGTTTGTCTGTTATTTCTGTATAATCTTGATTATGTATAATTTTAATAAGAGTGCTAATTTTTTTCAGGAAACTACCTGGCTTGAATTTGGAGGGTCAACTATCTTCAGCAATTCAGTCCTTATCTCAACTTGATACACTGTAAATTTTCTACTTCTCGTTTGAATTAATGTTTCTGTTATTCGGTTATTTTTTGTTGCCATATTTGGTTGTAGCGAAACTAATAACATGTTGTTTTTGTTCATATAGTGATCTTTCGTACAACGTAGGCATGACAGGATCGATTCCGAAAGAAATCGGGAATTTGAAAAACCTCAAATCCTTGTAAGTAAAGCAATCTATAAATTTCAATACAAACTGAATTTCTTCATTGAATTAGTATGATTTTGTTATTTATATGTTTTCTTTTAACTTTTTTTTCCAGGGCATTGGTTAACTGCGGTTTCTCGGGGCCTATTCCAGACTCAATAGGATCTTTAAAGAAGCTGACCTTTTTGTAAGGATTCCAACTTCATAGTTCTGCTATATCGTGTTCGCGTCCTTAGATAACACATTTACGTGCCACTTATCATCTTATTGATTTTTCATGCAGAGCGTTGAATTCGAATAAGTTCAATGGAAACATTCCGCGAACTCTCGGAAATCTAGCCGTCCTTGATTGGCTAGATCTTGATGATAACCAGCTGGAAGGGTCTATTCCGGTCTCTGATGATCAAGGGCAACCAGGTTTTGACATGCTCCTTATGACCCAGCACTTGTATGTCTATTCTCATTTTTCGATTTCCACTTGATATTTTCGACACTAACATTTCATTTCAGTGAATGATCGATTATCATGTCTACTTCTTGCAGTCATTTGGGGAATAATAGACTCTCGGGTCCGATACCGTCTAAACTTTTTAACTCCAGCATGATTCTAAAACATGTGTAAGTCGAAAATAGTTTCTCTATTTCGCAATTTTCAAAACATTCTATATAAATTTTTCATAAACGCCGATAAATTTATAAGGACTATTTGCATTTGGCAGGCTTTTCGACCACAATCAGCTAACAGGCAGTATTCCTAGCAGCCTTAGCTCTCTGAGCAAAGTTCAAGTGGTGTAAGTATATTGCGGCTTCACTTACGCTCACAATTTATGTTATCTCTGAATTCTTTTGGCTGAATTGAATATTCTCTCTTGTATACAGGCGTTTTGACAAGAACCGATTAAGCGGGAGAGTGCCTTCCAGCTTAAGCCAGCTCGAAACACTTAGCGAGATGTAAGAAAATCAAAGAAACGCGACTTGTTAAGCTTCATATTTACCACTAACACTTTTCCTAAAGAATCGGTTTTTCTTATCGAATATATTTTTGCAGCTATTTATCTCACAACGAACTGAATGGCTCTCTGCCGGATTTGACTGGAATGACTAGTCTCACCTATGTGTAAGTAGTATAACACGGACGTTACGTCGTACTTTACAATACAATGATTTTAACTTGCATGTTATGATATAAAAACTGTTTGCAGGGATCTGAGTGACAATAACTTCAATTCTTCTGATATTCCTTCATGGGTTTATGCTTCTAGTCTTCCCGATCTGACGACAGTGTATGTTTCTCCATCCTTCTCGCATTAGTCCAGTTTCTAGCTACTCTCTTTTTTAGAGCTTATTTGAAACTATCTTATCATATAGTATGTAGTTAAGTAGTTAATATTTTGAGCTTGTTTCGATAAGCTTTTCGTGAAAATCAGCTTATGCATAGTTACTGAAATTTGTCTAACAGAATACTCAAGGACAACCAGCTCAGTGGCACATTAAATCTCAGCACTGGCTACAGAAGAAGTCTGCAACTCATTGATTTGCAAAACAATGGCGTTACCGAACTCGAGATGGGAAGCCAAAAACTGAATTTCGACTTGAGGTAAGCTTCACTGTATTTGCATGGACTCGAACTACTTGACACTGGTTTTTGTTCTGAGAATTTTATCGAATGTTTATGCAGACTCGGCCAAAACAAGATTTGTCTTGAAAATGGAGTTTCTAACGAGGTTTACTGCAAAGCTCCTCAAGTCATTCCCTCGTATTCGACACCAACTAATGGTTGCCCGACTCCTTCATGCAGTAACAATCAAGTCGCCAGCCCAAACTGTCAATGCGCATTTCCCTACATGGGAAACCTATCATCCAGGGCTTTTAGTGTCTCGAATTATAGTAACACGAGTTACTACACGGAAATTGAGCAGTCTTTGTTGGATACTTTTCGGAAACAAAATGTTCCAGTGGATTCGGTTTCTCTTAGTAATCCTACCAAGGATACAGTTACTGATAACTTTCAGTTGACTCTTAACGTCTTTCCATCTCAAGCCGATCGTTTCAATACCACTGGAGTTTCAACCGCTGCTTTTGTCCTTAGCAACCAAATTTACGAGCCTCCAGCGTTTTTCTCCCCTTACGTCTTCAATGGTTTTAGCTATTCATATTATGGAGGTGATTTTCCGAATTAACTACAAATTCTGAATTATTTGTCTATTCTGTCTTATTTCTCTCTAACTATATCATTTTTATGCTACTTAGGAGAACCTACGGGATCAAAGTCATCGAATACAGGCGCGATAATTGGTGCAGTAGTTGGTATATTGGTCTTTCTTGTAGTAGCGATCCTTATAGGACTATATATTATTCGTAAAAAAAGAACAAGATCGTCCGAGTTGAACCCTTTTGGTAAGAATTGATACTCCAAGCTTGGCCTAGTTTGTACTCGCGATCCTTGTAGTGTTGTTTATTGATTCGACTATCATTTTTAATGCAGTAAACTGGGAACAGAACAAGAATAGTGGAGCTGCTCCTCAGTTGAAAGGAGCGCGATGGTTTTCATTCGATGAGATGAGGAAATTCACCAACAATTTCGCAGAAGCCAACACTATTGGATCGGGCGGCTATGGACAGGTTGTTATTAATGACATCACAATCCTATGTCTTCTTTTATATCTATAGAGTTTCATTGATATCGTTTATGCCAGAAACATTCACCACAAGTATTTTTCCAAATTGTTCGCTTTTTGTTTACTACAAAATCTAATTAGTCATCCTCATTTACAAGGTTTACCAAGGTGCTCTTCCCACCGGAGAATTGGTTGCAATCAAAAGGGCTGGAAAAGAATCTATGCAGGGTGCTGTTGAGTTTAAAACTGAGATTGAACTTCTATCAAGGGTCCATCATAAGAATCTCGTTAGTCTTGTTGGCTTCTGTTATGAGAAAGGCGAACAAATGCTCGTCTATGAGTACGTTCCAAATGGCACTTTAATGGACAGTCTTACAGGTACTTCAACTACTTCAACAATCCGCATTTACCATATTGTATCATAGGTTCATAATAGACTCAAATATGGCCATTTTTTCGTAAATCACAGCGTGATCGGTCTAAGTACTAAAATATGCGTTCGGCTTTGTCACTGCAGGAAAATCTGGGATATGGATGGATTGGATAAGGAGGCTCAAAGTTACATTGGGTGCTGCCAGGGGTCTGACCTATCTACACGAACTTGCAGATCCGCCTATCATACACAGAGACATAAAATCAAGCAATATCCTACTTGATAATCATCTTGTCGCTAAAGTGGCTGATTTCGGTCTCTCCAAACTTCTCGTTGATAGTGATAGAGGCCATGTTACTACTCAAGTCAAAGGGACCATGGTTTGTATAATATGATTTTCACTTTCATCTTTAAATAGCCTTAAAAGCTGAAATTGTAGCTAATGAAAACATGTTTCCTTTTACTCTATGAAGGGATACTTGGATCCTGAATACTACATGACCCAGCAACTGACGGAAAAGAGTGACGTATATAGCTTCGGAGTACTAATGCTGGAACTAGCAACATCAAGGAAGCCAATAGAGCAAGGAAAATACATTGTAAGAGAGGTAATGAGGGTAATGGACACATCAAAAGACTTATACAACCTTCATTCGGTTCTCGACCAAACCATACTCAAAGGGACAAGGCCAAAAGGTTTAGAAAGGTATGTGGAACTTGCATTGAGGTGTGTCAAAGAATATGCAGCTGATAGACCTTCAATGGCCGAGGTTGCAAAAGAGATCGAGAGCATAATCGAGCTTGTTGGAGTGAACCCGAATTCTGAATCAACTTCAACAACAGAAACTTATGAGGAAGCGGGTGCGGGGGATGGGAAGCATCCTTATGTGAATGACGATGAATTTGAATATAGTGGAATGTTTCCAACAATAAGGGTAGATCCTCAATGAGTTTTGGTATGTTTTGTTTTGTAAAGGTTTTTTCCTATTGAAGTGAAATCATTGAGGTCTAGGTGTGTCAATTTTGGATTGAATTCCCATAGGGGGTGCTTTAGGAAAGTACATTCATAGCATGGAAAGTGTATATTGTTAACATCAACTGAAGGGGAAGAAGGAAAATGGTTTCCAGATTGTAATTTGTACTCTAGACATGAAAATATTCTTGTGAATTTTTTATTTGTATGTAATATATTTGAATTTGAAGATTGGATTTTCAAAAGAGAGCATATCTATTTAATTTTTCTTCTTTTTTCATAAACAACTCTTGGCTATTTGACCCAAGATATTACAACAAAATTAAGTAGGAGGAAAAACGTTAAAGGTATGAATTCAAACCTGCATACTCTGCAGTCAAATATCTCTGCATAACTACCAACTAAGTTAACTCTGTGTTCTACAGTCAAATTTCTCTCTATAACTATCGACTAAATTAGTTTAATGTAAAAATGATTTATCCTACTTTATGTAATTTTTTTTATTTATTTCTCATTTAAGACATTTAAAATATATTAAAGGCACCTTGTCTTATTTTATTTTTAATCTTTTGAAAAGGTTGTGATCGTAATTTGCAAATGAAGTCACATAGAAAGCAAAGAATCAGCAACTTCGATTTCCATTTCCAGCATGAGCGACAACAATCCCAAAACCCCTCTTCCACCGTCTTCAACCGGAGATCATCCCTCAACCAAATATTCACGAAACAAAACCCACATCAACCCACCAGAAACCACAATTCCAGACACCGCAACCCTAAGAGATCAATGGAAGTTCGCCGTCAGACAGTACAGTAAATGGTACTCTCACGCTTGGGGAACCGCCATTCTTGCTGGGACCGCTTTCTTCGCCCTTGGTTGGTTCATTAAGGGTGAAAATCCCATTCCCTCTTTCAACTCTAATAGCAACAAACCTTCTTCGTCGAATGAAGACAAGGATAAACCTCCCAAACCCCAGTGATTTCAACCTTTCTACTGTTCTTGTCCTGCTATTTCGTTCCCTTCTTTTGGGTATGTTTCTTTCATTTTAAATTGGGGATTTTTCTATTTTCATTGTGGTTATGTGTAAGTATAGACAGAGCTTGAATTGAGTTGTTGGGAGTCAGAAAATGTAATAAAGTTTGGATTTTTGATATGTTTGGGTCATTTGACTTTATGTATAGATAGATAAGTAGGTAGATCAACGAGAGTGTTCCATGGTGGAAACTAGGGTATTTCGGTGAACGGTGAAGTAGGGCTTTAGCTACGGTGGACTTGAGCTTCTGATGCGGTAGTGAGAGAATGAAAAGTGATGTGAGAGTGAGAATGAATTTGAATTATATGTTTTCCTTTACGTGAGATTTTTTATATATGGGGTTGGATAGGGCACTCTGGACCTGGATCACGTGTGGACCTTTGATCGGTCCAAAACAATGACTAATAAAATAGCTTTTGGGATATGTTATAGGAAATGAGAATGAGAAGTAGCTTGTTTGTTGTGCTAAAGAATATGAACAAACAAGATGAAGATCAAAAATGGTGTTGAAAGCATCATTGTGTTGGAACATTCAATCACAAGATTGGTAAACAATGGAGGGTTTGAGTGTGTGGAGAAAGAGAGAATGAGAAAGAGGAGAGAGTTGGGGAGAGAGATAATTGAGGGTGAGAATATTAATTTTGCATTAACAATAATGAGGATGCTTCCAAGGCATTTATACAAACATTACAAAGTGATTGGGATACAAAACACACAATCCAACAATCCAAAAACCAGAAAAAGCTAAAAATCGGGCCTGTTACTGGTTACACAAAATCGGTAACCATTTACAGCTGACAAATACTCAAAAAATACAATCAGGTGTAACTAGTTATTGTGAATGTGTAACCGGTTACGCCAACTCAAAAAGTGTGTTTTCCTTCTTCCAGAAGTGATTTTCTCCAGGCTGTAACCGGTTACACCCCCGTAATAACTAGTTACAGCACTTGAATTACTTAGTTTTCACATAACACGTTGTTCACCGTTTTATCGGTTGATAGATTTTGATTTGGAACTCCTCACGTGGCTTGTAAATGATGTATGCATCTGTGATTTCTGTTGATGTTGCAATTCAATTATATAAGGTGGTTTTTGGTTACGAAGAAAACTTTGTATGTAAAATAGGGTAACTTCTTCCCGCTATAATGGAGTCTTGGGAATGGTTGATTCAGCTGTGAATCTATGGTGTCTGGATTGATGCATCAGTCACAATAACATTGTTGTATAAAAATATATCCTTGAAGAACTATAGAATTGTTATTCCTTTTGCTGCGTTAACTAAATTACTGTGAAGTATGCCACTTGCGTGCTCATGGCCTTCAAAAAATTTCTTAACTTGCTATATTGGGTTTATTGCATACATGTAGTTTTGGTGCTTTCGTTATCTTGTCGTATAAGGAGTAAATCAATCTCAAAGTTTAGTGTTTGACGCACACAATTAGTTTGTCTGATAAGGGAATAAGCTTAAATTCAATGAGCCTGAACTATAGTAAATAAGCTTTCGATTGATAAAACGATGATATCTGATACGAGATAAATCGCCAGAAAAATTGGTTTGCCTTCATATTATTATGATAATATTCATGTTTTTTCATTAACTCACATCCTTTAGTTATTCATATGATTAAACTGCAGGCCCCATTCACCACAATGAAGCCACATCAGAGCTGTCTTTTGTTGAAAGTACCCTGAAGCCTCACCTTGTCTGCAATGCTCTATGGTTTAAGAACTTCTTGTTTTGAGAAAACAAACTATGTTTTTATTTTCTGTTATGCAAGATGTAACTTTACATTCACTTTGTTTTATTGTACATAAAACTGTAATGATTACAGTAAGAGTTGTTTTCGCTGTTTTTTTATGAAAAATAATTTGAAAACTGAAAATAAGTCCTATTGTTCATAATAGAGTTTTTGTGATACAGGTGTTATCTCGTATTTCTTATATTAGTTTGTCACTATTTGATATATTTGCAACTTGCATTTCTTGAGCCATAGTAATGCTATTAGATTTTTTAAGTCGAAATTATATTTAAGCGATTTTTTTTCTAGTGTATGAGAATAAATGACAGAATTTTATTCTGTAAAACACCGTTGATGATATACTTGATGTGAATGTATTAGAGAAAATAGAAAGGTAGAGAGAGAGTTTCATTTTCTGTTATAACAGAATTGATATTTTTCATTCATTGATTTCAGTTACAAAGAGCACTTGTGCATTATATAGCACAAGTGAGAAACCTGTGATAGCAGGTAATATCCTATTGAGACTGACAGCTGTCAGTTACAAAGATAGGCTAATACTAATACAGCTTATACCTTCAATACCCCCCCCCCCCCCCCCCCCCACACAAACTAAGGGGGGCTTGCAACCCTAAGTTTGTGAACTAATTCAAGAAATTTAGTAGAGGCTAGGGGCTTTGTAAGAGCATCAGCAAGTTGATCAGTACCAGGAATGTGCACCACTTGAATTTGCTTGGCCAGAACTTTTTCTCTAACAAAAAATAGGTCAATTTCCATATGTTTAGTTCTAGAGTGAAGAACAGGATTGTGAGCCAAAAGCACAGCAGACTGATTGTCACATAACACAACTGGAGGTTTGGTAGTGATGCAGAGTTCAAGAAGTAATGTCTGAATCCAGAGCAGGTCAGCAGTAGCTTGAGCTAGACTTCTGTATTCTGACTCAGTACTAGATCTAGCCACAACAGGCTGCTTTTTAGACCACCAGGAGATAAGATTGGGCCCAAAAAAGATGGCAGCACCAGAAGTACTGCGCCTATCATCAGGGTCAGAGGCCCAATCTGCATCACAGAAAACATGGAGTGTAGGAGGAGCTTTAGGAGACAAGGGACTAAGAGCCAAGCCATGATGCAGAGTGCCCTTGATGTACCTGAGAATTCTCTTGACTGCAACCCAGTGAGTGTCAAGAGGGTGGGACATAAACTGACATACTTTGTTAACAGAGTAGGTTAGATCAGGTCTAGTAATAGTGGCATACTGCAAGGCACCAACCACAGACCTGTACATGAAAGGGTCAGAGAAAGCTGCAGAACCAGTTTTAGTCAGCTTGCAAGTAGACTGCATGGGAGTAGAAACAGGGCTAGACTCAAGCATATGAGTTTTCTGCAATAAATCCCTAAGATATTTAGTTTGAGTCAGCAAAAGAGACCCCTGAGCAGTATGTTTAACCTCTATTCCAAGGAAGTAATCAAGCTCACCAAGGTGTTTAAGAGAGAATGCAGAATTCAGTTTGGAGATAACTTCCTTGAGGAGAGCAGGAGAGCTGCCAGTGAGAATAATGTCATCAACATAGACAAGAAGATAAAGAGAATGGCCTTTGGAGAAATAGGTAAAAAGAGATGGATCACATTTGCTAGGCCTGAAATGGAGCTGAATAAGAGCTGTCTGCAACCTTTCAAACCATTGCCTAGGGGCCTGTTTAAGGCCATAGAGTGCTTTATTGAGCTTGCACACAAGAGATGAGTCAGAATGAAGGAAACCTTGAGGCTGTTCCATGTACACTTCTTCAGACAGCAAGCCATTTAAGAAGGCATTGTTGACATCAAGCTGGTGAAGTGGCCACCTGTGAGTAATGGCAATGGTAAGGATTACCCTGATAGTTATAGGCTTAACCACAGGGGAGAACGTTTCAGTAAAATCCAGACCATGCCTCTGATGAAACCCCTTAGCAACAAGGCGTGCCTTGTACCTACTAATAGAGCCATCAGGATTCTCTTTAAGCCTAAATACCCACTTGCAGCCTATAACATTTTTGTGGGAAGGCAAAGGCACTAGAGACCAAGTATTGTTCTTTTGGAGAGCATCAAACTCCTCTTGCATAGCTGACTTCCAATAAGGGTCAGCAAGAGCCTGTTTTACAGTCCTAGGCTCAGTGTGAGCAAGCAGTAATTTAGGTTCCAATCTAGGCTGAATGAAGCCAGATTTAGCTCTAGTCTGCATGGGATGATTGTTGACAGGGATTTGAGACACAGGAATAGCATGAGGAGGAATAGAAGGAGCAGAAGTAGAGGACTGGGAGAGGGTGGGACTGCTGGAACCAGCAGCAGAAGGAACTGATTCAGGACTAGAGGTAGAAATACCAGAATTAGGTTGAGGAATAGAACTATCAGAAAGGGAATTAGAGGGAGGAGAGGAAGAGGGACTAGGTGGAACTCTATTAAGTTGTGGAGTAAGAGGACTGAGAATAGGACTAGAACAGCTGGGAGCCAAAGAGGTAGAAGGAGATTCAGTAGCCACAGAATTTGAGAAAAGGTCAGGGAAGGGAAATTTAGATTCATTAAAGACCACATCCTTAGAGATGTACAGTCTACCATTTGGAGCTAAGCATCTATACCCCTTATGAGAGGTAGAGTAACCCAAAAACAAACACTCTTGAGACCTAAAGGCCAACTTATGAGTGTTATATGGTCTTAAGAGAGGAAAACAGGAACAACCAAACACTTTAAGAAAGCCATAATCAGGCTGCTGATGAAACAAAAGTGTAAAGGGAATGGCAAACTGTACTGAAGCAGATGGCAGCCTGTTAATAAGGTAGACTGCAGTGGAGAAGGCATAGTCCCAATAAGAGAGGGGAAGAGATGCTTGACTGAGTAAAGTAAGCCCTAAATCAACAATATGCCTATGTTTTCTTTCAACCACACCATTCTGATGGTGTGTATGAGGACAAATCAGTCTATGAACTATTCCTGAGGCAGACAAATAGTTAGCAAAAGGTCTAAACTCCCCACCCCAGTCAGATTGAACAGCTTTGATGGGAAGACTGAGCTGCAGTTCAACCATAGCCTTAAATTTCTGAAACACAGACAGAGCCTCAGACTTATTCTTAATGAGATACAGCCAAGTGAACTTGGAGTAAGCATCTACAAAGGAGATATAATAGAAATAGCCAGAAGTGGACTTAAAAGGGGATGGACCCCAAAGGTCAGTGTAAATCAACTCAAGAGGTTGAGTGTACACAGTGTGTGAAGTAGGTGAGTGAATTCTATGTGATTTACCAACACAACAAGCTGAACAAAAAAGATCATTGGCTTTATTAGTAAAAGGAATATTACATTGTTGTAAAACAAGTCTAAGAGCATGTGTATTAGGATGCCCAAGCCTAAGATGCCACATGTAGGGCAAACTAGAATTTACAGAAACAGAATAAGCACTATGTGCAACATTATTGGAAGACTTGGAAATGGGAGCCAAAGGAGACTTGGCAGGCTTGGAGACATTGATGGAGGGAAACTCATACAGACCATCAGCACCCACATGACCTTCTAGTAAAGTAGCATTAGACACCTGACATTTAACAAGACAGTGATTAGCAGAAAAGATAAAATAGACATTATTATCTTTAGTAAACTGACTGACACTGAGCAGATTTTTGGTTATAGAGGGAACATGAAGAAGGTTCTTAAGTGTGAGATGTGTGGGAGGATGTAAAGGAGAGGGAAAAGAACTAGAGCCAGCAGTGTGAATAGGCAGACCTTGTCCATTGCCTACATAAATCTGATCATGTCCCTCAAAAGGAGTTAACTGCTGCAAGTTGGAAGCATCATTGGTAACATGATATGATGCTCCTGAGTCAGGAAACCAGGAACCTGAAGATGAGGGCCCTGAACTGGCCACAAAGGCACTTGGAGCCTGAGCAATGGCTGTAGGAACAGCAGCAGAAGCTGCAGGAACTGAAGCTGGAACACCAGTCACAGGAACACGAGCCCACACATAAGGAGAAGGTTGAGGTGCAGCTTGAGGAGCTTGAGTGTAATAGACACCAGCACCAGGCCACTGAGGTTGCACATAGGGAGTAGATGCTTGTGGAGCAGAAGCCTGAAACTGATGATTAAACCTGTGCCAGCATTGCAACGCAGTATGACCAGGTTTGGAGCAAACCTGACACTGAATTTGAGAGGTAGAGCCTCTACCACCTCTGCCTCTATAGAATCTGCCACCACGAGCACTCCTACCACCTCGAAATGAAGAAGAATCCTGCTCAGGCTGAGAGGAAGCAACAGGAGCAGAGGAAGCAACTGTAGGTGAGGGAGGCTCTTCAGGAGGAGTGGAGGGAGCAACAGAATGAGTGAGGTTGAGTGATACCAGATCTGGAGGAGATTGTTTCTTGAATTTGTTGAGACGAAGTTCATGAGCTAACAACAGAATTTCAACTTCATCCAGATCCATAACACCAAATTTGCTCTCAACAACAGATACAACAGGAGCAAATTCAACTGGCAAACCTTCCAAAATAACGTCAATGTGATGAGATAGAGGAATAGGATCTCCAATGGACGCTAAGGCATCAACAATTGTGCGAATCTTCAGGAGATATTCCTGAACAGAGAGAGTATCAAGTGTAAGAGCACGCAATTCAACACGAAGATGACGCGCTCTGGCACGCGTTTGCTTCTGGAAGTAGCTGAATAAACGATCCTAAAGTTCGTGCGAATGCGAGCATCCAAGCACGCGTGAGAGGATCTCGCTCGATAACGTGGACTGAAGCCACGAGAGAAGCATCTGATCCTTGTGGATCCACGCGGAGTACGCCGGATTGAACGAACCGGCACGGCGAGCAGCTTCAGAAAGAAATTTAGGAGGAACACGAGCACAGACCACCAGATCGGTGAGATCATGAGCATTGATATACGGCTCCACCTGTTGGCGCCATAGATGAAAGTTCTTTTCATCTAGCTTCTGCGCGATCTTGAGCGAGAAGTGAAGACGACGAGAATCGTCAGAAACCGGTGGCACCACCGGCGGATCGTCCGGTGAACCAAGGTTAGAGTGCGGCGGCGATGACGGCGGAGTGACGAAAGCCATGGACCAATTCAGAAATCTGATACCATATTAGAGAAAATAGAAAGGTAGAGAGAGAGTTTCATTTTCTGTTATAACAGAATTGATATTTTTCATTCATTGATTTCAGTTACAAAGAGCACTTGTGCATTATATAGCACAAGTGAGAAACCTGTGATAGCAGGTAATATCCTATTGAGACTGACAGCTGTCAGTTACAAAGATAGGCTAATACTAATACAGCTTATACCTTCAATAGAATGTGTGTCACGTTCAAGTTTTCAAGTATTTTGAAAATGATTAGTCAATTTATCTATTTACATTCAATTTGTGTAAATTGATAGAGCCAGATCAAATCTAAAGCATAATGTGAACCTACCCTATTTTCATTTTCACCTTGATTATGTTTTGTAGCATACCTTCAACACATCATCTAACAAAGACAAAATCATGTTTAAAATTGGCAAAATGTTTAAAATTGGCAAAATTCCTTTCCCAACTCTAAAAATAATATTTCCATACCACAAGAAAGTTTTTAACTTCTCAAAATAATTAACAAACAGCTTTGTCCTTCTGTTTTTGGAGTACATAGTCAGAAGCTATTTTTACCAAATTGTGTTTTGCAACTTCTAAAGATAGCATGCAAAAATCAAATTACTGCTTGCTTAGACAGGAACAAACAAAATGAAAAAGCCTTTGAACAAATTTACACAACACTCTCAGCAAATACTTGTAAAACAAGAAAAATCAAAATGATCATATACTATAAGGACGACTCTTTTAATCTCCACAGAAGTTGAAACCGACTTCCGTGACTCGAGTCACTTAAATATTCAATAAACCTGAAATTAGATAAATGAATAGCTTCAACAGAAAGATGAACCAAGAAAAATGAAAGTGCCTGTTTCCTGAACATCTAACTAATATTGAACAGATTTTACTACAGACCAATGCCGAAAAGTTAGCATCACTCCTAAGAATATAAACATGGCATAGGTTTACAGTAAAAAAAATACAGAAAATTTTACTGCAAGCTCAAGAAGAGCAGCATCCAGATTTCTTCACAGCGGACACATCATCCCGAGATCCAACATCAATCGTCTGTCCTTTCGGTAGCGCTGCTGGATCATCACCAATCTCAAGGGCTTTCTTGCTCACAACACGGTAGATCTGTGTCAGCACTTCAGTGAAAGCATTTTCAACGTTCAACGACTCAAGCGCAGATGTTTCCATGAAAAACGTGTTCTCCCTCTCTGCAAAAGCTGTTGAATCTTCAGTTGAAACCGCTCGCAAATGACGCAAGTCAGCTTTGTTACCAACAAGCATCACGACAATGTTGGCGTCCGTGTGGTCTCTCAGCTCCTTTAACCATCTCTCCACATTCTCAAATGTAACATGGCGTGTAACATCATAGACTAGTAATGCACCAACAGCTCCTCTATAGTATGCACTCGTAATCGCTCGATACCTTTATACAAATTCCATAATCAACAAGAAATAACCGCATAAATGTTAGGATCTAGAATAAATTAAGCTATCACAATCAAATCATCGAAATTCATACATTTATCTATCTGCATTAAGGTCCAATATCAACATTAAACGTAATCACAACTGTCACACAGACACAATCACATGTATTACACACAAACACAGCTTTTTCAAAGGTGTCGGTGCTACGGAAATAATGCATCTTCTAAGTTATCACAATAAAATCATAAAAATTCATACATTTATCTATAAGCATTGAGGTCCAATATCAATATTAAACGCAATCACATGCATTACACACAAACACAGCTTTTTCAGAGGCGTCGGTGCTATCTTCTAAGTTATCACAATCAAATCATAGAAATTCATACATTTATCTATCTGCATTGAGGTCCAATATCAATATTAAACAATCAGAAGTGTCAGACACAGACACGGAGACAATTGTTTTCAGAGGTGTCGGTGCTACAGAGATAATTCGTCTTATAAGCAATCACAATAAAAATTATAGAAATTCATACATTTAAAAAACCTAATGTAGAACAAGAGGAAAAGAATGTTGTTAACCTTTCTTGGCCAGCAGTATCCCAAATCTGAGCCTTGATAACCTTATCATCAACCTTAATGCTTCTGGTAGCAAACTCAACACCAATGGTGGATTTAGATTCAAGGCTAAATTCATTTTTGGTGAATCTAGACAAAAGGTTGGATTTTCCAACACCAGAATCACCAATCAGAACAACCTTAAACAGATAATCATAATCATCATCAGCTCTATACGCCCCCATTTGCCACACACCCTTTTTTTCTCAATGGTGTTTGGCCAGAGAGAATGAAAAAAAAAAAGATTTTGATCTTTGAGATTCAATTGGGTTGCTGAGATTTGAATATGTTAATAATCATCAGATTTGGAATAACGTTAAGAGAGAAAAAGGAAAAACAGAGCGTGAAGGTAATAATTGAATGAAACAGCAATGTGTGTGTTTTGTTATGCGGAAGGTTTTTTGTTGGTAGTTTTTGTGTTTGGTTTTGGGAATTGTCGCAAGGGTAACCTAATTGCCAAACAAATTATTACTAGTAAATCACCAATTATTCATTTTAATCCTTTAAATATTAATCATTGTAAATTATGATTAATTTTCCTAAAATTGTGAGATTATGATAATATTACTATTATTTAATATTTAATATTTCTTTTAAAAAATTACTTCACATACAATATTGTAATAAAGTTTAATTATACTTCGAGTATAAAATATTTTACGTAAAATAAAAAGGATTAGATATAAAAATAGATTTTTTTATTTAAATTTGAATTTTTTGTTCAGATTTGTTTAATATGTATATAAGATTATTCATCTATATTAATTTTTTTTTCAAACATGTTAAGGTGATGTCAAAGAAAAGTTGAGTAATGCTAATGCTAACATTTGTTCTAAGGCTGCTCACTTTCTTTTCTTGGCAGATAGGATAAAATTGAAGCTGACAGCTTGGAAGGGCAGCCTCTTGTCCATGGCTGAGAGAGTTCAACTTGTCAAAGCAGTAATACACAGTATGCTGATTCATTGTATGACAATTTATTGTTGACCTTCTAGTATCATCAAGCTTATGGAGAAGTGGATGAGGAACTTTATATAGAGCGGGAGTATGGACAAGAAAAAGAAAAAGATGATCACTGTCAATTGGAAAACTTGCTGCACTGGTTACAAGGAGGGGGGTCTTGGTCTGAAGTCCGTTCAAGTGTTCAATGAGGCTACCAACATGACTCTTTGCTGGAATTTTCTTCAAGAGCAAAATACCTGGGCCACGGTTCTTGCTGCTAGAGTGAAGAGAAAAAACAGATTCATTGGTTACTCTATAAAATCTTCAATTTAGAGCAGCATCAAGGGGAAGATCTCCATGGTTAAGGATAATTGTCAATGGATGATTGGAAATGGAAGCAAAATCAACTTTTGGATGGACAATTGGCTAGGGAAATCTCTTGTAGATGTTTTTAAAATCCCTACGGTTTTTCATAATTCTCTTACGGTGAAGATGGAGGATTGGCTGATCAATGGAAGATGGGAGATCCCTGAGAATGTGCTTACAGCCTACCCTAACCTTATCAACATCATCTCCAATTCTATTATTTCTCCAGATGTCGTGGACACCTTGGTTTGGATTGCAGCAGAGGATGGTATTTTAACTGTCAAACGGGCATACGAATTTATTTTGAAACCTCACCATAATGCTGCTTGGGTCTCCTTTCCTTGGCATAATAATATTCCTCCAACACACTCCATGATTGTTTGGAGATATATCCACAAGAAGATGCCTTCGGATGAGAACCTCAAGATTCGAGGCCTCTCTTTTCCGTCCATGTGTTCCATTTGTAAGACATCGGATGAAAGTGCCCAACACATCTTTTTTTACTGCATATTTGCGAAGAAATTATGGAACTGGATAGCTGGAAAATTGCAGTGCAAAAGCTTATGTAATTTAGAAGATTGTTTGCGTTTTGTTTAATAGAGCTGATCGGATTAAGCCAAAGTTGTGATCTATGCTACTGTTGCCAACACGTTTTATCAATTGTGGAGAGCTAGGAACACTGCCAGATTTGAAGATGCCTTGATAACATGGGAAAACTGTTGTTCTAATATTGCTACTGGTGTGAGAATGGTGGGAAACTGGTGTCCTCCTCCCTTCGGTTGGATAAAGTGTAACATAGACGGCGTGGCCAAGGGTTCCCCCATGATAAGCTCTTGTGGCGGTATTTTTCGCAATTACAAAGCGGATCATTTGGGAAGCTTCTGTGACATCTTAGACGAAGGAAATTCGGTGACTGCTGGGCTATGGGCAGCAATGCTGGCAATTGAAAAAGCATTGGAGTTAAATTGGAAGAAGTTGTGGATTGAAACGGACTGCATTCTCGTGGTAAAGGATTTTTCCAATCCTAAGATTGTCCCGTGGAAAATCAAGGCTCGTTGGCTAAAGTGTTGTGTGTATACATTAGAGATGGACTTCATGATCACGCACATCTACCGTGAAGCCAATTTTTGTGCCGATTTTATGGCTAACCTTGGTTTTCATTATAAGCACTTCACTTGGTTTTCTTTTTTACATTATGACTTAACTAGGCATTTTTTGTTGGACAAAGAAGGCACCCCTAGGATTAGGCTTTGTAACTAAGGGGCCTTCTCTTTGTTGTCTTTTGTATCTTCTTCTTTTTTAATATATTTCTCTTTATCTAAAAAAAACATTTGTTCTAAGGGTACATGTTAAAAAATTTCTATTTAAGAATTTGTCTTGAATAAAATATAAAATAAAATTAATTATGTATTTGTAATTAATTCAATACACATTTCTAAAATAAAGTTTCTTTATTTGGTTCTTAACATGTGTCGGCACATGTTATCATTACCCATAAAAGTTTCACTTTTTCATTATGAAGAAAAAAGAATTAATAACATGTGGTGGATCCAATGGAAGATAAATATAATTGAAGATTAAGATGATGGATGATGGATGATGGATGATTGATGATGAAAGATGAAGAATATTTTTAGATTTGAATTTTTTTAATCTGAGTTTTTTCTTCTTATTTTTACCTTTAAAAATCTAGATTTCTTTTCACTATTCATCATTATCAATTTTTCTTTTTAGATTTGGATTTGTTTTCGAAAGTTGGGTTTTGAAGATGTTTTGAAGAAGAAGATGGAGAATATTTTCTCTTTTCCACCCTAAACGCTGCATAAGTTTCGGACTAACCCTTGGACACATTTTGAATTCATGATAGGGTAATTATTTTACAACTCAGCGGATATTATGGAAGTTAATTTTCGTATTAACCCTCGTAATAGCAAATTTCTCTTTTGGGCAGTATTTTTGTTATAAATTTGACAAATTTTAATAAATCTTATATTTAAAGCCATTTGTAGTGTTATATTAGGTAAATCCTAGATTAGGGCGTCGTCGCCCAACAATTGTATCACCCATACGCGATCTAAGATACTTGCCCACTAGGCTCCTTGAATGTGGAAGGCAAGTAAGAAAGAGTCACCACTGACTCCTAGAAGATAGAAGTTCAATAACCCCTAGTAAGAAGTGAGCGGTTAAGATCATGTAAAAGGGGAAAAGCCCTAGATGCTGAAACTCCTATATATATTATTCCTCAAGTGGGAAAGGATTGAATCTAAGTCATACATATCTTCTACTATGATTAACCTAACCACCTCGCCCGATTCAATGAAGCTACCATCAAGGTTGGAATTTTTTATGGTCCTACCATCTTTTTAGAAAATAATACCCAATATGCCATACTTTTCACACTTTTTCCCAATATGCCATGTTTTAAAAAAAAAAAAAACTGATTTATAGAGCATCCGCCCTTTGAATGGGCGGAGCCTCTCATTTTTTAGGAACATCCGCCCTTTGAATGGGCGGAGCAGTGTATTTCGTTTTTTTTTTTGAAATTTTTAATTAAATTAAAAACAAATTTAAATAATATAATAAATATTATAATTAATAATAAACCAATAATATATATTAAAAATATTATAATAAAATATAATATTAATTTCATATTAATTTCACAACTTGTTTATAATTTTTTTGATTATTTAATTAAATTATTTTATTATATATTAATCATATTATTGAATTAATATATGTTATATATTTTTTGTTTTAAATATAAAAAATAATACAATTAATTTTTTTAATTTTAATATAAATTGAATTAAAATATATTAAATCATGCATCCATAATTAAAATATATCAGTACCGCTACTGCAATGGGCGGAGTTTTTAAATATTTTATTATTTAATTTCAGTACCGCTACTGCAATGGGCGGAGTTTTTAAATATTTTATTATTTAATTTCAGATCCGCCACTGTAATGGGCGGAGCTTTTAAATATTTTATTTTTTAATTTCAGGTACCATCAACCTGAAGTATAGGTTTGCAATATGCAAACCCTCTAATGCTTGGTTGGAATGCCCAGAAAAGTCGATGAAAAATTTGTTTTCCATTGACAACAGTTCTGTCATCTGTATATACGGGAAGTGTTTGCATTTCTACCACTGTACCAGGAACAAATTTCTTGAGAGCTAACAAGTAGTGTGGCAACTCATTGTATGAGTTCTCCCAGTTACCGTATACCTGTTCGATAGCCTTATTCCTTGCAATCCATGTTTTCTTGTACGACGGAGTAAATTTGAACTCAGACACAATCTCACTAATACATACGCTCACCTTAGTTGAAGGGTCCTTATCAACAAGGGGCATTAAATGTTGACACATTATCTGAGAGCTAAGTTGCCTATGATCTTGATTGAACATAGTTGTTGAACAACTATGTGGTGGGTTCATAATGCCTATCTCCCATAGGTCGCTCCTCTTTCTAAAGGACGCCAAAAGTCGAAACTTGCATGTAGCGTTTCTACAACCTATTTCATATCTTTTTTTGTCAGAAAAATTCACCTTGAAATCAATACATTGTTTCATATGATATTTTGAGATGGCACGAACACAATCGGCTTTTGTTTTAAACTGGTTACCCACAGCTATGTCACCCTCCATCGGAAGACGAGGATTCCGTGGCCATGCAAACGAAGGTTGGTCTTCAGTTAGTTGCAACGTTGTAAGGTGGGGCGGTGGACAATACACATTTTCAACTGGAATTTGTTGCTCCTCTTCATTGATTGCATCTGTTTCGAACAGAGTGGTAAACAGATCATCAACTTGTGCTTCAGTTTCTTCATCATCGTCTTCTTCAACATTTTCATTAGGAATTATTGCTGCATTTTCTTGTTCAACTCTTTGAAATTTTATGTAGAGATCAATGTAATCAAAGCCAGTAATTTCATGATTCGCAAACATTGTTTCGACATCATCGTCGTCTCGGACCTTCAGAGGAACAAATTTCACATTATCATTACCGAAAAAAATTACATTTCGATAAATAATTTGTGAAATCGAACCAGCTTGCAGCTTTGATTCCAACCTACTCCGCAGGTAATTAAAATTAGGATTTCTGCTTATCTTCAAACGACAAATTTCTGTGTTTGCAAAAATAATCCCAACAGCATCAGATGACTGAATTTCTCCTTTGTAATGAGCATTCACAATATATTGTGTAGACATAATTTTATGTGAAAAATTTAGATACAAGAGTGTGGACTAGAAGCAAGAGTGTGGACAATATACATGCAAGAGTGTGATAAATAATGGTTGAACTATTTTTAATACCAGACTTTAATTCTCGTTGGCTGAATAAATGCAATTAACACACATCCGCCCAATGGATCTGCGGATGTCAGGAAAAAGATACAGCTCCGCCCAATGAATCTGCGGAAGTCAACAAAATTAAATGGGGTCCGCCCATTCCAGATGCGGACAGCATTAATTGGTCAGAAAATTAATACAGGTCCGCCCATTCCAGATGCGGAAGTCAGAGCAAATTAATACAGGTCCGCCCATTCCAGATGCGAAAGTCAACGAAAATAAATTGTTCCGCCCATTTGATCTGCGGAACTTATTGAATTCAACGAAAATTTTGAATTTTCTGTCCCAAATTAAATTACATTGAATTAATATTTACTATCTAACACCAACTACTCTAAATTTTTACTATATTTCTCAATTCAAATTTCATTCTCATTCAAATACCTTTCTCAATTCAAATTTCATTCTCATTCAAATACCTTTCACAATACAATTTCACTCTCACTTTATTTCTTCTCATACATTTTTCAAGTATTTCTATCCTACAATTTCTTACCCTCATAACAAAAAAATGTCTTTGTTAACGCTCGGAGAAGAACATCGAGGCACACCGAACAACATTATGGCATATGTAAGTATCTTTATAATTTTTTTTATTCGCTTGATATAATTTTTAGTTAAATTAATTATTTGTTGTTATTATTGTATTTCAGGATATAAACAAATTTCGTCCTCGGTCACATAGTTTTGTTGAAGTCGACGATATGATACGCCCGTATTTGCAACAAGCGGGATTTGGCCATGTCATAAACATTACCTCTTATGGCGTAGATAGAAAATTCCTCCTAGCCTTATGCGAAAAATGGCGACCAGAAACCCACACTTTCCATCTACCAACCGGTGAATGCACCATTACGCTTGAAGATGTTCATATGTTGATGGGTTTACGTATCAATGGTTTCGCAGTAGCTGGATCTACATCTGTGTCTTATTCTATCGCTGAAGAACTACTGGGTGAACCATTAACAAACACAAGTAGAAAAGGCCAATTTATTAAAATGACTTGGCTCAAAGAAAAATATGAAAACCAAATGACATTAACCGATGCTTCCACCATCGAAGAAATTTTACAAAAAGCTAGAGTTTATATTTTGTTGCTTTTTGGTGGTCTATTATTTCCTGATACTAATGGTAACACTATACATCTGCAGTATTTACCATTATTATCTGATTTTAATAAAACAGGTCAGTATAGCTGGGGATCTGCAACTCTAGCACATCTGTACAGACACTTGTGTAGATGCGCCAAAAAAGAAGTGCATAATTTTGCAGGTTGTGGAGTCTTACTTCAAGCCTGGGGGTGGTCGAGAATGTCGAGACTGGCACCAGTGAATCGTAACCCATACATTTTTCCATATGCAACTAAGTACGTTTTAAATATTTTTACAATTATATCTTTATTTTTTTAGGTACTAATTATTTCTTTTTTTAGGTGGTCTGCACATGGGATGAATTATGAAAAAACACCCCATCATTGTGCTCCTGGATATCGAACGTTCATTGATCATTTCGAGCCGATTGATGTAATATATTTAACACTTAAATCAATTACTACTATTTCATTTAACTATTTTTTAACTAAATAATTGTATGTAACAGTTTACATGGAGGCCCTATCTCGAACTCGAAGATCTGGAACCAACTGATAGTGGCGTGTGGAGTTCAAAAACTTTTATCATAAGCTTCACTTATGTTGAAATGCATCATTCAGATAGGGTTAAGCTCCAATTTGGCATTAAACAGGGCATTCCGGATCCTCCAACTTGCATGGAAGAGTATCATAAAAGTCAATTATCCGATCAATGGCCATACGATGATTGGAAAGACCATTACAAGAATGAGCGTCGTCAATGGCATAATCGCCATAAAACTGTCTTGCAGGGGGAAATCATGCCTCAAGAATGTAAACCGAGCCCAGACTACATGTCATGGTATGCCACTGTGTCAAATTTGTATTTATCGCCAAATAGATATTTGTTTGACCCTCGTAGCCAACCCTCCACCTCAAACTTCCAACAATCCAGACCACCTATCCCTAACATGCAACAACATTTTCAAAACACCCAACAAAATTTCAATCCAGCACAACCACCTTTTACCCCAAGCCAACAATATCATCACCAAAACCCATATACTTCATACACCCAACCACAAACACCATTCTCACAACCTACCCCTTTCCCAACCTACCAACACCACTACCAAACACCTCAATACACCCAAATGCAACATACCACTACCCAACATAACCCATCTACATCTTATAACCAACAACAATACCACAACTATCTAACCCCCCAACAACAAATGCCTTTTTCTCAATCACAACAATTTACCCCTAACACCACTCAAGAAAACTATGTCAACATGCAAACCTCAATGCATAACACCACTCAACAGGATTGGAATAACGAGGGGACCAGATTGAGTTATGGCAGTGCGACGGCGTCTGATTTTATCAATGAAGAAATGGTCGAAGAATTATATGATCGCGGATATGAGATAGGTCCTTCTACTCAACCTGCAAATGATGAAGGGCCTCGTAGAAGAAGTACGAGAGATGGACATTGTTATACCCCAAAATTTGCCCACTTCTTTTTTCAGGAAAGTTTCAATATGAAAATTAAGAGTCTCATATAAACATGGATTTTTTCAAAATATCCTGACATATGAAGAACTTGGTTTTCAGAATTTTTCTTACACAGTAACTTGGCTTACAGTGGAATTTATTCTTACGCAAACGCCAAATACTGTTCCTTACTTCACAAATACTATTTATTTATTTTACAGATAAATAGTACTAACACAGTTCATGCAGGGTTAAATCTTTTTGCAGGCGCAAAAGCAGGAAACTCACACTGTACTGGTAACAATTGTTTTTGTTTTCCCACTAACTTTTGTACTATATTCCATTATTTTCAAAATCTTTTCAAATCTATCCTTTCAAATTCAAATCTCAACTTTATTCTATCCATCTCTCTTTTCCCAACAATACCTTACACTTTCTTTCAAATCTCACTTCCACTCAAATTTTCCTTTTGTACGGAATCACATCATTCCCCAACGTCTCTTTCCTTCTTTCCATTCTATAAATACTTCTCATTCTTCCATAAAATCTCACATCAAATTCTAATTCATTTCTCAAATTTCCACTTCATAATCCATTTTCTCTTCTTCCCTAACAAAAATGGCAAAATGGATAGAGACACTGTCTCTTACAGTCATCACCATTGCTACGGTGATCATGACTTTCTTCTGCCTGCACAGTCCTGAGGAGTGTGGACCTGCAATGGTTATGCTCCCAATCATCTACATGCTATTGTTCATAGCATGGGTCATCAATCGTCATTCTTAAAATTTGCCGTATTTCTTATTTCTTAAATGTACCGTTTATTCGTCGTACTGTTCAATATAGTATGTAATATTTATACTGTCAGTATTAAATGTTGTACTAGTTGTCATAATATTGCTTAATTACTAAGATAATATTTTGTGTATTTTCTGCCAGTCAAATATTTCTATTTCTGTGCATTAAATAATTTTCAGGTTATTATCGGTAATTTTGCCCGCATACCGTAAATATCAGTTATTTATTATGTTTCTGTTTTCTAACAAGTCATGTAAATAAATTTTCATGCTTCACACCAAACAAAAACAAAAATAACAACAAAAAAAAAAAAAAAAGAAAATTAACTTTGACGGTTGATTTTTCACTTTAACTGCTGCTTCAGTACACGAACAGTCGGTTGACAGACAAACTGCAGACAGTACAATTCACAGTGATTTGTACAATCAATCAAATCAATCATTCACAATTCAAATTTCCAAGATTTTTGTGTTAGAAGTCTTCTGAATATCACATGATTAGCAGAAACTCAACACTGCACAAAAATCAGGTACGCTTAACTGCCTCCTATACAGACAGTCCCTAATCAGGGTTTTTCTTGTTTTAACAGGAGCAACAAGTTTTGAGAGCTCAAATGGATTTCATATACATCCATACATCTCAAAGTACCATCATACAAATTTTCAAACTTCAATTCACTCAGACGCACCGTCAGCAGCTCAAACAGTCAACAGACGACCCGTTTGACCAAAAAAGTCAACTGACAGTCAAAAATGAAATTTTTTGTCAAAGT